>NC_086446.1:534014741-534194741 GCF_028390025.1 Pseudophryne corroboree | reverse complement strand
ACTGGGCCCATCTAGGAGTGGCACTGCAGTGTCACGCAGGATGTCCCTTCCAAAAAACCCTCCCCAAACAGCACATGACGCAAAGAAAAAAAGAGGCGCAATGAGGTAGCTGTGTGAGTAAGATAAGCGACCCTAGTGGCCGACACAAACACCGGGCCCATCTAGGAGTGTCACTGCAGTGTCACGCAGGATGTCCCTTCCAAAAAACCCTACCCAAACAGCACATGACGCAAAGAAAAAAAGAGGCGCAATGAGGTAGCTGTGTGAGTAAGATAAGCGACCCTAGTGGCCGACACAAACACCGGGCCCATCTAGGAGTGGCACTGCAGTGTCACGCAGGATGTCCCTTCCAAAAAACCCTCCCCAAACAGCACATGACGCAAAGAAAAATTAAAGAAAAAAGAGGTGCAAGATGGAATTGTCCTTGGGCCCTCCCACCCACCCTTATGTTGTATAAACAGGACATGCACACTTTAACCAACCCATCATTTCAGTGACAGGGTCTGCCACACGACTGTGACTGATATGACGGGTTGGTTTGGACCCCCACCAAAAAAGAAGCAATTAATCTCTCCTTGCACAAACTGGCTCTACAGAGGCAAGATGTCCACCTCATCATCATCCTCCGATATATCACCGTGTACGTCCCCCTCCTCACAGATTATCAATTCGTCCCCACTGGAATCCACCATCTCAGCTCCCTGTGTTCTTTGTGGAGGCAATTGCTGCTGGTCAATGTCTCCGCGGAGGAATTGATTATAATTCATTTTAATGAACATCATCTTCTCCACATTTTCTGGATGTAACCTCGTACGCCGATTGCTGACAAGGTGAGCGGCGGCACTAAACACTCTTTCGGAGTACACACTTGTGGGAGGGCAACTTAGGTAGAATAAAGCCAGTTTGTGCAAGGGCCTCCAAATTGCCTCTTTTTCCTGCCAGTATAAGTACGGACTGTGTGACGTGCCTACTTGGATGCGGTCACTCATATAATCCTCCACCATTCTTTCAATGTTGAGAGAATCATATGCAGTGACAGTAGACGACATGTCCGTAATCGTTGTCAGGTCCTTCAGTCCGGACCAGATGTCAGCATCAGCAGTCGCTCCAGACTGCCCTGCATCACCGCCAGCGGGTGGGCTCGGAATTCTGAGCCTTTTCCTCGCACCCCCAGTTGCGGGAGAATGTGAAGGAGGAGATGTTGACAGGTCGCGTTCCGCTTGACTTGACAATTTTCTCACCAGCAGGTCTTTCAACCCCAGCAGACTTGTGTCTGCCGGAAAGAGAGATCCAAGGTAGGCTTTAAATCTAGGATCGAGCACGGTGGCCAAAATATAGTGCTCTGATTTCAACAGATTGACCACCCGTGAATCCTTGTTAAGCGAATTAAGGGCTCCATCCACAAGTCCCACATGCCTAGCGGAATCGCTCCGTGTTAGCTCCTCCTTCAATGTCTCCAGCTTCTTCTGCAAAAGCCTGATGAGGGGAATGACCTGACTCAGGCTGGCAGTGTCTGAACTGACTTCACGTGTGGCAAGTTCAAAGGGCATCAGAACCTTGCACAACGTTGAAATCATTCTCCACTGCGCTTGAGACAGGTGCATTCCACCTCCTATATCGTGCTCAATTGTATAGGCTTGAATGGCCTTTTGCTGCTCCTCCAACCTCTGAAGCATATAGAGGGTTGAATTCCACCTCGTTACCACTTCTTGCTTCAGATGATGGCAGGGCAGGTTCAGTAGTTTTTGGTGGTGCTCCAGTCTTCTGTACGTAGTGCCTGTACGCCGAAAGTGTCCCGCAATTCTTCTGGCCACCGACAGCATCTCTTGCACGCCCCTGTCGTTTTTTAAAAAATTCTGCACCACCAAATTCAAGGTATGTGCAAAACATGGGACGTGCTAGAATTTGCCCATATTTAATGCACACACAATATTGCTGGCGTTGTCCGATGCCACAAATCCACAGGAGAGTCCAATTGGGGTAAGCCATTCCGCGATGATCTTCCTCAGTTGCCGTAAGAGGTTTTCAGCTGTGTGCGTATTCTGGAAACCGGTGATACAAAGCGTAGCCTGCCTAGGAAAGAGTTGGCGTTTGCGAGATGCTGCTACTGGTGCCGCCGCTGCTGTTCTTGCGGCGGGAGTCCATACATCTACCCAGTGGGCTGTCACAGTCATATAGTCCTGACCCTGCCCTGCTCCACTTGTCCACATGTCCGTGGTTAAGTGGACATTGGGTACAACTGCATTTTTTAGGACACTGGTGAGTCTTTTTCTGACGTCCGTGTACATTCTCGGTATCGCCTGCCTAGAGAAGTGGAACCTAGATGGTATTTGGTAACGGGGGCACACTGCCTCAATAAATTGTCTAGTTCCCTGTGAACTAACGGCGGATACCGGACGCACGTCTAACACCAACATAGTTGTCAAGGCCTCAGTTATCCGCTTTGCAGCAGGATGACTGCTGTGATATTTCATCTTCCTCGCAAAGGACTGTTGAACAGTCAATTGCTTACTGGAAGTAGTACAAGTGGGCTTACGACTTCCCCTCTGGGATGACCATCGACTCCCAGCAGCAACAACAGCAGCACCAGCAGCAGTAGGCGTTACACGCAAGGATGCATCGGAGGAATCCCAGGCAGGAGAGGACTCGTCAGAATTGCCAGTGACATGGCCTGCAGGACTATTGGCATTCCTGGGGAAGGAGGAAATTGACACTGAGGGAGTTGGTGGGGTGGTTTGCGTGAGCTTGGTTACAAGAGGAAGGGATTTACTGGTCAGTGGACTGCTTCCGCTGTCGGCCAAAGTTTTTGAACTTGTCACTGACTTATTATGAATGCGCTGCAGGTGACGTATAAGGGAGGATGTTCCGAGGTGGTTAACGTCCTTACCCCTACTTATTACAGCTTGACAAAGGCAACACACGGCTTGACACCTGTTGTCCGCATTTCTGTTGAAATACTTCCACACCGAAGAGCTGATTTTTTTGGTATTTTCACCAGGCATGTCAGTGGCCATATTCCTCCCACGGACAACAGGTGTCTCCCCGGGTGCCTGACTTAAACAAACCACCTCACCATCAGAATCCTCCTGGTCAATTTCCTCCCCAGCGCCAGCAACACCCATATCCTCCTCATCCTGGTGTACTTCAACACTGACATCTTCAATCTGACTATCAGGAACTGGACTGCGGGTGCTCCTTCCAGCACTTGCAGGGGGCGTGCAAATGGTGGAAGGCGCATGCTCTTCACGTCCAGTGTTGGGAAGGTCAGGCATCGCAACCGACACAATTGGACTCTCCTTGTGGATTTGGGATTTCGAAGAACGCACAGTTCTTTGCGGTGCTTTTGCCAGCTTGAGTCTTTTCAGTTTTCTAGCGAGAGGCTGAGTGCTTCCATCCTCATGTGAAGCTGAACCACTAGCCATGAACATAGGCCAGGGCCTCAGCCGTTCCTTGCCACTCCGTGTGGTAAATGGCATATTGGCAAGTTTACGCTTCTCCTCCGACAATTTTATTTTAGGTTTTGGAGTCCTTTTTTTACTGATATTTGGTGTTTTGGATTTGACATGCTCTGTACTATGACATTGGGCATCGGCCTTGGCAGACGACGTTGCTGGCATTTCATCGTCTCGGCCATGACTAGTGGCAGCAGCTTCAGCACGAGGTGGAAGTGGATCTTGATCTTTCCCTAATTTTGGAACCTCAACATTTTTGTTCTCCATATTTTAATAGGCACAACTAAAAGGCACCTCAGGTAAACAATGGAGATGGATGGATACTAATATACAATTATGGATGGACTGCCGAGTGCCGACACAGAGGTAGCTACAGCCGTGGACTACCGTACTGTACTGTGTCTGCTGCTAATATAGACTGGTTGATAATGAGATGTAGTATGTATAAAGAAGAAAGAAAAAAAAAACCACGGGTAGGTGGTATACAATTATGGATGGACTGCCGAGTGCCGACACAGAGGTAGCTACAGCCGTGGACTACCGTACTGTACTGTGTCTGCTGCTAATATAGACTGGTTGATAATGAGATGTAGTATGTATAAAGAAGAAAGAAAAAAAAAACCACGGGTAGGTGGTATACAATTATGGATGGACTGCCGAGTGCCGACACAGAGGTAGCTACAGCCGTGGACTACCGTACTGTACTGTGTCTGCTGCTAATATAGACTGGATGATAATGAGATAGAAAAAAAAAACACGGGTAGGTGGTATACAATTATGGATGGACTGCCGAGTGCCGACACAGAGGTAGCTACAGCCGTGAACTACCGTACTGTGTCTGCTGCTAATATAGACTGGTTGATAATGAGATGTAGTATGTATAAAGAAGAAAGAGAAAAAAAAAACCAGGGGTAGGTGGTATACAATTATGGATGGACTGCCGAGTGCCGACACAGAGGTAGCTACAGCCGTGGACTACCGTACTGTACTGTGTCTGCTGCTAATATAGAATGGTTGATAATGAGATGTAGTATGTATAAAGAAGAAAGAAAAAAAAAACCACGGGTAGGTGGTATACAATTATGGATGGACTGCCGAGTGCCGACACAGAGATAGCTACAGCCGTGGACTACCGTACTGTACTGTGTCTGCTGCTAATATAGACTGGATGATAATGAGATGTAGTATGTATAAAGAAGAAAGAAAAAAAAAACCACGGGTAGGTGGTATACAATTATGGATGGACTGCCGAGTACCGACACAGAGGTAGCTACAGCCGTGGACTACCGTACTGTACTGTGTCTGCTGCTAATATAGACTGGATGATAATGAGATGTAGTATGTATAAAGAAGAAAGAAAAAAAAAACCACGGGTAGGTGGTATACAATTATGGATGGACTGCCGAGTGCCGACACAGAGGTAGCTACAGCCGTGGACTACCGTACTGTACTGTGTCTGCTGCTAATATAGACTGGTTGATAATGAGATGTAGTATGTATAAAGAAGAAAGAAAAAAAAAACCACGGGTAGGTGGTATACAATTATGGATGGACTGCCGAGTGCCGACACAGAGGTAGCTACAGCCGTGGACTACCGTACTGTACTGTGTCTGCTGCTAATATAGACTGGATGATAATGAGATAGAAAAAAAAAACACGGGTAGGTGGTATACAATTATGGATGGACTGCCGAGTGCCGACACAGAGGTAGCTACAGCCGTGAACTACCGTACTGTGTCTGCTGCTAATATAGACTGGTTGATAATGAGATGTAGTATGTATAAAGAAGAAAGAGAAAAAAAAAACCAGGGGTAGGTGGTATACAATTATGGATGGACTGCCGAGTGCCGACACAGAGGTAGCTACAGCCGTGGACTACCGTACTGTACTGTGTCTGCTGCTAATATAGAATGGTTGATAATGAGATGTAGTATGTATAAAGAAGAAAGAAAAAAAAAACCACGGGTAGGTGGTATACAATTATGGATGGACTGCCGAGTGCCGACACAGAGATAGCTACAGCCGTGGACTACCGTACTGTACTGTGTCTGCTGCTAATATAGACTGGATGATAATGAGATGTAGTATGTATAAAGAAGAAAGAAAAAAAAAACCACGGGTAGGTGGTATACAATTATGGATGGACTGCCGAGTACCGACACAGAGGTAGCTACAGCCGTGGACTACCGTACTGTACTGTGTCTGCTGCTAATATAGACTGGATGATAATGAGATGTAGTATGTATAAAGAAGAAAGAAAAAAAAAACCACGGGTAGGTGGTATACAATTATGGATGGACTGCCGAGTGCCGACACAGAGGTAGCTACAGCCGTGAATTACCGTACTGTGTCTGCTGCTAGTATAGACTGGATGATAAATAATGATATAAAAAATATATATATATCACTACTGCAGCCGGACAGGTATATATTATATAATGACGGACCTGCTGGACACTGTCTGTCAGCAGAATGAGTTTTTTAATTTTTATAGAATAAAAAAACACCACACAAGTCACACGACGAGTGTACTTTTTCAGGCAGACATTCAATCACAATATACTATACTGGTGGTCAGGTCACTGGTCACAGTGGTCAGTGGTCAGTGACACTGGCAGTGGCACTCTGGCAGCAAAAGTGTGCACTGTTTAATATGTACTCCTGGCTCCTGCTATAACCTATAACTGCTCCCCAGTCTCCCCCACAATTAAGCTGTGTGAGCACAGTCAGATATTATACATAGATGATGCAGCACACTGGGCTGAGCACAGATATGGTATGTGAGTGTGACTGAGTCACTGTGTATCGTTTTTTTCAGGCAGAGAACAAGAACAGAACGGATTATTAAATAATAATAAATTATAAAACTGCACTGGTGGTCAGGTCACTGGTCATCAGTCACTAGTATAACTCCTCCTAAGCTCCAGTAAGTAAATGAAGTGTCTCACTCTCACTCTCCTATCTATTTTAATTTCTAAACGGAGAGGACGCCAGCCACGTCCTCTCCCTATCAATCTCAATGCATGTGTGAAAATGGCCGCGACGCGCGGCTCCTTATATAGAATCCGAGCCTCGCGAGAATCCGACAGCGTGATGATGACGTTAGGGCGCGCTCCGGTTAACCGAGCAAGGCGGGAAGATCCGAGTCGCTCGGACCCGTGTAAAAAAACATGAAGTTCGGGCGGGTTCGGATTCAGAGAAACCGAACCCGCTCATCTCTACTGTACTCCAGATCTAGAATGGTCAATGTGCCTGTACCCATGACAATCTATTTTGTAAATTTGCAGTCACATGTTAGAGATGAGGTAAAAAGTCTGTCATCTGGCTCTTCTACCTGTAGTGCTGCCTTATTGGACTAGCAAGAGAGAACTAATTATAACACCAAATTAATGTTTGTGTTATGAGTCAGTTCTGGTTGTCTCCAATGCAATAACAATTGTCTCAAAATCAGCTGCAGAAGGAGATTATGGGGTATATGCAATTAGCGGCGAATCGCAGCAATTTTTCGGCCGTTTTTTAATTCGACACAATTCGACCGTCTAATTTCGGCAAGTGGGTGCCTAAATTGACCATATTCAATAAAAAACGGATTCGACAGTCCCGCTGACGAAAAACGGCCGATTTGACGGATTTTGTTCAGATTTTTAAAAAACGGGAAAAAACCCGAAAAAAAATTGCGTGGGGTCCCCCCTCCAAAGCATAACCAGCCTCGGGCTCTTCGAGCTGGTCCTGGTTCTAAAAATCCGGGGGGGAAATGGACAGGGGATCCCCCATATTTTTAAAACCAGCACCGGGCTCTGCGCCTGGTTCTGGTGCAAAAAATACGGGGGACAAAAAGAGTAGGGGTCCCCCGTATTTTTTACTCCAGCATCGGGCTCCACTAGCTGGACAGATAATGCCACAGCCGGGGGTCACTTTTATACAGCGCCCTGCGGCCGTGGCATTAAATATCCAACTAGTCACCACTGGCCGGGGTACCCTGGGGGAGTGGGGACCCCTTCAATCAAGGGGTCCCGTCCCCCAGCCACCCAAGGGCCAGGGGTGAAGCCCGAGGCTGTCCCCCCCCCATCCAAGGGCTGCTGATGGGGGGCTGATAGCCTTGAGAAAATGACAAGAATATTGTTTTTCCCTGTAGTACTACAAGTCCCCGCAAGCTGGTACTTGGAGAACCACAAGTACCAGCATGCGGGAGAAAAACGGGCCCGCTGGTACCTGTAGTACTACTGGAAAAAAAATACCCAAATAAAAACAGAAGACACACACCTTGAGAGTAAAACTTTATTTCACACCTGCCGACACACACATACTTACCTATGTTGACCCGCCGACTGTCACGTCTCCTGATCCGACGATCCGGGGTACCTGTGAATAAAATTATACTCGCCTCAATCCAGTGTCCAGATATAAATCCTCGTACTTGGCAAAAAAAATAAACGAACACCCGGACCAGCGGACTGAAAGGGGTCCCATGTTTACACATGGGACCCCTTTCCCCGAATGCCGGGACCCCACGTGACTCCTGTCACAGAGGTCCCTTCAGCCAATCAGGAAGCGCTACTTCGTTGCACTCACCTGATTGGCTGTATGCGCGTGTGAGCTCAGACAGCGCATCGCACAGCTCCCTCCATTACTTTCAATGGTGGGAACTTTGCCGTCAGCAGTGGGGTTACCCGCGGTCAGCCGCTGACCGCGGGTGACCTCACCGCTAACCGCAAAGTTCCCACCATTGAGTATAATGGAGAGGCTTTGCGATGCGCTGTCTGACAGCTCAGACGTGCAGCCAATCAGCAGAGTGCCAGGACGTTGCGCTCGCTGATTGGCTTAAGAGACCTTTCTGTGACAGCAGTCACGGGGGGGGTCTCTGCATTCGGGGAAAGGGGTCCCATGTGTAAACATGGGACCCCTTTCAGTCCGGCTTGGTCGGGTGTTCGTTTATTTTTTTTGCCAAGTACGAGGATTTATATCTGGACACTGGATTGAGGTGAGTATAATTTTATTCACAGGTACCCCGGATCGTCGGATCAGGAGACGTGGCAGTCGGCGGGTCAACATAGGTAAGTATGTGTGTGTCGGCAGGTGTGAAATAAAGTTTTACTCTCAAGGTGTGTGTCTCCTGTTTTTATTTGGGTATTTTTTTTCCAGTAGCACTACAGGTACCAGCGGGCCCGTTTTTCTCCCGCATGCTGGTACTTGTGGTTCTCCAAGTACCAGCTTGCGGGGGAGGCTTGCTGGGACTTGTAGTACTACAGGAAAAAACAATATTCTTGTCATTTTCTCAAGGCTATCAGCCCCCCATCCGCAGCCCTTGGATGGGGGGGGACAGCCTCGGGCCTCACCCCTGGCCCTTGGGTGGCTGGGGGCGGGACCCCTTGATTGAAGGGGTCCCCACTCCCCCAGGGTACCCCGGCCAGGGGTGACTAGTTGGATATTTAATGCCACAGCCGCAGGGCGCTGTATAAAAGTGACCCCCGGCTGTGGCATTATCTGTCCAGCTAGTGGAGCCCGATGCTGGTGTAAAAAATACGGGGGACCCCTACTCTTTTTGTTCCCCGTATTTTTTGCACCAGGCGCAGAGCCCGGTGCTGGTTTTAAAAATACGGGGGATCCCCTGTCCATTTCCCCCCCGGATTTTTAGAACCAGGACCGGCTCGAAGAGCCCGAGGCTGGTTATGCTTTGGAGGGGGACCCCACGCCATTTTTTTCCGGGATTTTACCATTCCATCTAAAAAAATATATATATATTTTTAAAAATATATAAATACTTGTGCCTCCCAAAAAGACAAACCAAGTACCTAATCCCTTCTAATATAAATAGATATGCAATTACCAATAAAAAAAACACCAAAAAAAACCATGTTTTAAAATTTTTTTTATTAGATTCACCCACCAAAGTGTGGCGGATTGAAAATGACAAATTTACTGTCTAAAAGCACTGTTGTCGAATTTCCAAACTTCAATTGAATATACTTTTGTCGAATTGCCGCATTTGTACCATTGCGGAAATGTCGAATTTGACAAATGTCGAATTTCAAAAAGTCGAATTTTGAAAGTCCGTTTTTTTGACAGAAAGTACTGAATTGCATTGTTGAATTTTTTTTTTTTTGGGCGAAAAAGTCCCGTTTTTCGACAATTTCGGGAATTCGACCGCAATTGCATATACCCCTATGTTGAAAATGGGATGGGCTGCCTGGGGCCCATCGTCAATTTTTCTTTTATGTATAGCAGTGATGGGGAACCTTTAGCACTCCGGCTGTTGTTGAACTACACATCCCAGCATGCCCTGCTACAGTTTTGCTATTTGACAATGCTACAACTGTAGCAGGGCATGCTGGGATTTGTAATTCAACAACAGCTGGAGTGCCAAAGGTTCCCCATCACTGGCATAGAGCATTATTAATTTGATATTCTTCCTCAGACACCCCTTTTATCATAGTGTATACATTTTGTGCCAAGGAGTTGTGTTTTCTGCATATAATTATTATGCGTACAGATGTGTCCTTATGCATCTTTGCTGAAGTCGCACCATACAGCCCCTCATGGCCCGCCAGGTCCTGTGAGACTCTGCTGGCGTAATGTAACTAGGATGTAAAATGAAATGACACTGTGTTTATTCATTTGATATGTGACACTTATATATTGGTGTCCAACTGAGACTGCATACAAAGTGCTGCAGTATAACGGCTGCAGCTTTTTCCATGCCAAGTTCTGTTGTGCTTCATATACAGACTCAATAACATACAGTATACAGGTGTTGCATATCAAATTACTCTGCAGAGTCTCCTATGCTCAATGCTAATAAAGCTGTACTGGAATTGTCAAACCACGCACGGTAGGCATCTCTCTCTGTGTGGTGTATTGAGGTTAGAGGTATGAGGGCACATCTGTATTATCGCATATATTGCAAAATGCATACACATTGTTCCAGCATCACTGTTTCCAGCAGTGATTGCACACATATTGGACCAACAACCCTGTCCACAGCAGTGACATCACACTTATTGTACTTATGAATGACCTGAAAGCATGCTGAACCCATATTCCCGTGCCCAGTAGTGATTGCACGCATATTGCACTTATGTTATTCCCACAACCCTGTTCCTAGTAGTGACTGCATGCATATTGGACCCAAAGCCCTGCATCCAATGATGACTGCTTTCATTTTGTGTTCAGTGATTGTATGCATATTTTGTCCACAATACTGTATCCAGCATTAGCTGCATGCAAACTGTGCTCACAAGCCTTCTTCTAGCAGCACGCACACTTGGACCTACAACCCTATAGTGACCTCATGTATGCTAGGCCCACAGCCTTGCAGTTACTATATGTATACTGAGCCCAGCATCCGGTCTCTAGGTCGACCACACTTAGGTCGACAATGTCTAGGTCGACCACTATTGGTCAACAGGGTTTCTGGGTCGACATGTTCTAGGTTGACCGGTCAAAAGGACGACATGAGGTATTCACAATTTTTTCTTTTTTTTTTTAAACTTTCTCATACTTAACAATCCACGTGGTATATGATTGGAAATAGAAACCTTGCCTGAAGCAGGGGACACTGCACAAATTGGGGTTCCCAGTAACTGTACGGAGAAAACGACACCAAATTTAACAAAAAAAACTTCATGTCGACCTATTGATCTGCCGGCCTAGAACCTGTCGACCTAGAATCCCTTTCGATCTAGTTACTGTTGACCAATAGAGGTCGACCTAGACATTGTCGACTTAAGTGTGGTCGACCTTCCATATCGCACCCAGTGAGCCCACAACACTAGAGTGGTCTAAGTGCAGGCCTTCATAGAGTAAATACCTGTATTAATATATTTATGCTTGATTCTCACTACCATTTCTCATACGTCCTAGAGGATGCTGGGGACACTTCAAGAACCATGGGGTATAGACGGGATCCGCAGGAGACATGGGCACGTTAAGACTTTGAATGGGTGTGAACTGGCTCCTCCCTCTATGCCCCTCCTCCAGACTCCAGTTTTAGAATTGTGCCCAGGTAGACTGGTCACACACAGGGGAGCTCTACTGAGTTTCTCTGAAAAGACTTTGTTAGGTTTTTTTATTTTCAGGGAGACTGCTGGCAGCATAAAAACTCCTCATATAAGTTGGCAAAAGTGGATAATATGTGCCAAGGCACAAAATCCTGACCCCCGCCAGCGCGCCATTGAGGGGGCGGAGCTTAGCCCTCACAGCTCTCATCAGCGCCATTTTCTCTACAAAAAACGGGGGGGGGGGGGGGGGGACAGTTAATTTGGCTAATATAAGTTATAAAAGTGCTAGAAACAGGTCTGGGCTTTATATTAAAGTTTCAGTACTGGGATTGAGCACTGGGGCTGTGAGCTGGCAAACTCCCTCTGTGTTTCTCTGACAGGCTTTACTGTGGGTCTGTCCCCTATCTGCCCAGTGTGTCAGTGGGTGTCGGTACACGTGTGTCGGCATGTCTGAGGCTGAGTGTTCTTCCCAGGAGGAGACTGTGTTAGGGACAGAAACGGCTGTGGGAGTGACCATGTCGGCACCGCCGACTCCTGATTGGGTAAATGTGTTGAATGCCTTGAATGCTAATGTGGCTCTTATTAATAAGAGATTGGATAAATCTGAATCTCAGAACCAGGCATGGAAGAAATCTGTGGAAGATGTGTTATCACAGGTCCAGACCCACTCGGAGTCACCTAAACGTTCATTTGCTCAGTTGGCAGACACAGATACTGACACGGACACTGACTCCAGTGTCGACTATAGTGCTGCCAGATTTGACCCAAAGTTGGCAAAGAATATTCAGTACATGATTGTGGCAATACAAGAAGTGTTAAATATCACTGAGGACCCTGCTGTTCCCGAAACTAGGGTCTGTATGTATAAGGGAAAGAAACCTGAGGTAGCTTTTCCGCCCTCTCATGAACTGAATACTTTTTTTGAGAAAATGTGGGAAAATCCTGACCAAAAGTTTCTGATTCCCAAGAGAATTCAGGTGGCGTATACGTTCCCCTCTGGGGATAGAGAAAAGTGGGAGTCTTCCCCCATTGTGGACAAGGCTCTGTCACGGTTGTCTAAAAAGGTGGCTTTACCGTCTCCTGACACGGCAGCCCTTACGGATCCTGCAGATCGTAGACAGGAAAATACATTAAAATCCATTTAATCGTCCAGGTAAGGAATAATTGTGACTCCTTGCCTGCGAAGGAGAACCATCATTTCCGCCATTACCTTGGTGAAAATCCTCGGACACTGCTCAGACCAACCATTGCATCGGCATGGGTGAGTAGTGCTATTGAAAAGTGGGCAGATAACTTGTCATCTGAAATAGATTCCCTAGATAGGGATAGTATCCTGTTAACTCTGGGTTATATCAGGGACGCTGCGGCCTATCTAAAGGAGGCGGCGAGGGATACTGGCATTTTGGGAGCAAAAGCCAATGCCATGGCAATTTCAGCTAGGAGGGCATTGTGAATTCACCAATGGAATGCTGATGCTGACTGTATCAGGTGGTGTCTTGTTCGGTGACGGTCTCACTGAATTGGTATCTACGGCTACCGCGGATAAGTCGTCTTTTTTTGCCTTATGTTCCTCCACAACAAAAGAAAGGCCATTTTCAGATGCAGTCCTTTCGGCCAAATAAATACAAAAAAGGCTGAGGCTATTCCTTCCTCGCTAATAGGTGAAGAGGAAAAGGTAAAAGATCTCCAGCCGTCGCAGCTTCCCAGGAGCAGAAGTCCTCCATGGCTTCTGCCAAATCCACCGCATGACGCCGGGGCTCCTCTGAGGCAGTCCGCACCGGTGGGGGGGACGTCTCAAGCTCTTCAGTCAATTCTGGGCTCATTCGGCCCTGGACCCATGGGTTTTAGAGATAGTGTCCCAGGGGTACAAACTGGAGTTTCAAGACGTTCCCCCTCACCGATTTTTCAAATCGGCCTTACCAGCTTCTCTTCTGGACAGGAAGGTTGTATGCCATGTAATACAAAAGTTATGCCTAAATCAAGTCATTATCAGGGTCCCCCAGTCGCAACAGGGAGAAGGCTTTTATTCCAGCCTGTTTGTTGTCCCAAAGCCGGACGGTTCGGTCAGACCAATTCTGAACCTAAAGTCCCTCAATCTTTACCTAAGAAAATTCAAATTCAAGATGGAATCTCTCCGAGCAGTGATTTCCAGTTTGGAGGAAGGGGATTTCATGGTGTCGGTCGACATAAAGGATGCCTACTTACACATCCCCATATATCCTCCGCATCAGGCTTACCTGAGGTTTGCTATTCAGGATTGCATTACCAATTTCAGACGTTGCCGTTTGGTCTGTCCACGGCTCCGAGGATTTTCACCAAGGTAATGGCGGAAATGATGGTTCTCCTTAGCAGGCAAGGAGTCACAATTATTCCTTACCTGGACGATCTCCTGATAAAGGCAAGATCCAAAGACAAGCTGGTGCAGGACATTACGCTATCCCTGACAGTTCTACAACAACATGGTTGGATCCTAAACTTGCCAAAATCACAGTTGATTCCGACAAAACGGCTGTCGTTCTTGGGAATGATTCTGGACACAGAATTACAGAGAGTGTTTCTTCCAGAAGGAAAAGCTCTGGATATCCAGAGTTTGGTCAGATAGATTCTGAAACCGGCGAGAGTGTTGATTCATCAATGCACTCGTTTGCTGAGAAAGATGGTGGCGGCCTACGAGGCCATTCAATTTGGCAGGTTCCATGCCAGAGTTTTTCAGTGGGACCTGTTGGACAAGTGGTCCGGATCCCATCTGCACGTTCACCGGAAAATAATTCTGTCCTCCAAGACCAGAATCTCACTCCTGTGGTGGCTGCACAGCTCTCACCTCCTAGGGGGACGCAGGTTCGGGATCCAGGACTGGATCCTGGTAACCACGGATGCGAGTCTCCGGGGCTGGGGAGCAGTCACTCAGGGGGAAAACTTTCAGGGAAGATGGTCAAGCCAGGAAGTTTTGTCTACACATAAACTTTCTCGAGTTAAGAGCCATTTACAACGGTCTTCTGCAAGCAGAACGTCTTCTTCGAAACCTGCCCGTACTAATCCAGTCGGACAATATAACAGCAGTAGCGCACATAAACCGCCAGGGCGGAACGAAGAGCAGAGCAGCAATGGCAGAGGCCACAAAAGTTCTCCGCTGGGCTGAAAGACATACAAGCGCTCTGTCAGCAATCTTCATTCCAGGAGTGGACAACTGGGAAGCAGACTTCCTCAGCAGACACGATCTCCATCCAGGAGAGTGGCGTCTTCATCAAGAGATGTTTGCAGAAGTGACAATTCTTTTGGGAATTCCTCAAATAGACATGATGGCGTCTTGCCTCAACAAGAAACTTCAGAGATATTGTTCCAGGTTGAGAGACCCTCAAGCAATAGAAGTGGACGCTCTAGTGACACTGGGTGTTTCGGTCGGTGTACGTGTTTCTTCCGCTTCCACTCATTCCAAAAGTGATAAAGATCATAAGAAGAACAAAGGTTCAGGTGATACTCATGCTGCTTTCACATCGCAAAACCTGCTTTTGAAATGGTATTTGAAACGGTTCTTAAAACGGGTCTGAGCAGTTAAACCCCTTTCACATCTCATGTTGTAACCAGTAAATTACCATTTCATTACCGTTTTGGTACCTTTCACACTGAACCCGTTTCACCCATAGAAAACAGTGGTTGTCATTATAAATTTACTTTTCTGGCCCACACATTATTAATAATTATTAATTAATTCATTATTAATAATTTGGATAGTCGTACGATGGAACCCAGCAGCTTGAAGCATTTTTGCTATGTTTTTATATATGAGGGTATCCTTGACTGTCCCAGTAATTTGGCAGCAGATTTCCTCATCCCCTCTGATCCTTAGCAGCTCCCTCACCTCTTCATCACTCCAATTAGACATTTTATAATGGCTTTGCAGTCTAAACGTTTATAAAGCCACTCTCACATGTGTCTCCTGTGTTTTCCAAGCTGTTTCCTGGTTGTGGCTGCTGACATGACACATGGAGACAGCCTATGACCTGCTGGGGCTTGCAAATACCGTTTCAGACCCTTTCACACTGCACAGTGAAATGGGACTGAAACGGGTAGGACCCTTCTTTTTTACCGTTTCAAAATACAGGTATTTTGAAAACGGTAAATTGAAGGGGACCCTTTCACATCGCAGCTTGACCCGTTTAGGAAGCCAGTTAAAATGGCAAAATACCGGGTACAAGCTGCGGTGTGAAAGGGGTATCATTGTTCCAGATTGGCTAAGGAGGGCTTGGTATCCAGATCTTCAGGAATTACTCATAGGAGATCCCTGGCCTCTTCCTCTACGAGAGGATCTGTTACAGCAGGGGCCGTGCGTATATCACGACTTACCGCGGCTACGTTTGACGGCTTGGCGGTTGAACGCTGGATCCTAGCCCAAAAGGGTATTCCAAGTGAAGTCATTCCCACACTTCTTCAGGCTAGAAAAGAAGTAACAGCGAAATTTTACCTCCGTATTTGGAGAAAATCTGTGTCTTGGTGTGAATCCAAGGGGGCTCCTACGGAAGAATTTCAGCTGGGGCGTTTTCTCCATTTTCTGCAAGCAGGAGTGGATGCGGGTCTGAAGTTAGGCTCCATAAAAGTACAAATTTCGGCCTTATCGATTTTCTTTCAAAAAGAATTGGCCTCCCTTCCAGAAGTTCAGACATTCGTGAGGGGCGTTTTGCACATCCAACCTCCTTTTGTTCCCCCAGTGGCACCATGGGATCTTAATGTGGTGTTGCAGTTCCTTAAATCTCACTGGTTTGAACCTTTACAGAAGGTAAAGTTGACATTTCTCACTTGGAAAGTGGTCATGTTATTGGCCTTAGCATCCGCAAGGCGGGTGTCTGAGTTGGCGGCTTTGTCTCACAAGAGTCCATATTTAATCTTCCATGAAGATAGAGCAGAGTTGAGCACTCGTCAACAATTTCTGCCGAAGGTGGTTTCATCGTTCCACATGAATCAGCCTATTGTGGTGCCAGTGGCTACTGACGTTTTTACTGAATCAAAATTTCTCGATGTAGTCAGAGCTTTAAAGATTTATGTCACCAGGACGGCTCCACTTAGGAAAACAGAAACTCTGTTTATCCTGTATGCTGCCAACAAGATTCGAACTCCTGCTTCAAAGCAGACTATTATGCGCTGGATCTGCAATACGATTCAGCATGCTCATTCTACGGCTGGATTGCCGTTACCGAAATCAGTGAAGGCCCATTCTACCAGAAAGGTGGGCTCATCCTGGGCAGCTGCCCAGGGGTCTCGGCATTACAACTCAGCTACGTGGTCGGGTTCAAACACTTTTGCAAAATTTTACAAGTTTGATACCCTGGCTGAGGAGGACCTCATGTTTGGTCAATCGGTGCTGCAGAGTCATCCGCACTCTCCCGCCCATTCTAGAGCTTTGGTATAAACCCCATGGTTCTTGAAGTGTCCCCAGCATCCTCTAGGACGTATGAGAAAATAGGATTTTAATACCTACCGGTAAATCCTTTTCTCTTAGTCCGTAGAGGATGCTGGGCGCCCGTCCCAGTGCGGACTCTATCTGCAGTTCTTACTTACAAAGTTTTGGTTATGTTACACACAGGTTGTGTTTCTGTTGTAGTCAGCCTGTTGCTGACATTGTTCATGCCGTTGACTGGATTTCTGTTAAATGCCATGTTGTACGGCGTGTTTGTGGTGTGAGCTAGTATGTATCCCACCTTAATTTAACGATAAATCCTTTCCTCGAAATGTCCGTATCCCTGGGCACAGTTCCTATAACTGGAGTCTGGAGGAGGGGTATAGAGGGAGGAGCCAGTTCACACCCATTCAAAGTCTTAAAGTGCCCATGTCTCCTGCGGATCCCGTCTATACCCCATGGTTCTTGAAGTGTCCCCAGCATCCTCTACGGACTAAGAGAAAAGGATTTACCGGTAGGTATTAAAATCCTATTTTTGTTTATTATTAGTCAAAAACACATTGTAACCACGACTGTAAGCATTTAATTTAAAGTGTAACCATGTCTGTAATAGACATAAAGTTTTATAGGGTACCTAGAGCAAATTAGACATTTTTTAGAATTATTGTTTTAGGTTAATTCAAAATCTACTGAAATGATTTGATAAAACTTTCACTGTTTGGTATATATCAGGGAATAAGATAGGCTGTTTATAATCGTGCCCATGATCAAGGGGGTTAGTAGTAAACAAATATCCTACTTGTGCACAGGGCAGTGTGGCCTCAAAGAGAGTGTTGGAACCTGTGCATGCAGGGCCGCATGTGCTCGGGTGGATGAAGGAGAGGCCAGTCTGCATTGCTGCTGGTCGCACAGGTCACTCCCGCATAAGAATGGTCGATATCCGTAAGGAAAAGCTGATAAGGAGAGCATTACCTAGGACAATTGCTTACATGGCTAGCTAAGGAAGTACACCTGGGCAATACGGATGGTGTAATGGTTAGCATTACTGCCTCTTAGCACGGTTGTCATGGGTTTGATTCCCCCCACGACCTTAACTGTGTGGACTTTGTATAGTATCCCCGTGCTGGGTTGATGTTTCCTCCCACCACAATCCAAAAATAGACTGGTGTGTTGGCTCCCAACAAAAATTAACCCTAGTGCAGTGGTTCTTAAACTGTGTGCCGTGGCACCCAGGGGTGCCTTGGATTTGTGGTCCAGAACTAATTCAAATTATTTATGGGCAATGTAATAGGCAAAACCAGTGCTGGTGACCATCAGTTATAAAATATGTGGACAAACAGAAGCAAAGCTTGTCCCCCACCACGTAACTTAACCAAAGGATGATATATAAACACAATTTGCATAATTTAATATTTTTCTCTGACGTCCTAGTGGATGCTGGGAACTCCGTAAGGACCATGGAGAATAGCGGCTCCGCAGGAGACTGGGCACAACTAAGAAAGATTTAGGACTACCTGGTGTGCACTGGCTCCTCCCTCTATGCTCCTCCTCCAGACCTCAGTTAGAATTTTGTGCACGGCCGAGCTGGTTGCACACTAGGGGCTCTCCTGAGCTCTTAGAAAGAAAGTATATTTAGGTTTTTTATTTTCAGTGAGATCTGCTGGCAACAGACTCACTGCTTCGAGGGACTGAGGGGAGAATAAGCGAACCTACCTGCTTGCAGCTAGCTTGGGCTTCTTAGGCTACTGGACACCATTAGCTCCAGAGGGATCGAACACAGGCCCAGCCTCGGTCGTCCAGTCCCGGAGCCGCACCGCCGTCCCCCTTGCAGAGCCAGAAGCAAGAAGAACGTCCAGAAAATCGGCGGCTGAAGACTCCGGTCTTCATTAAGGTAGCGCACAGCACTGCAGCTGTGAGCCATTGCTCCCCATGCACACCTCACACTCCGGTCACTGATGGGTGCAGGGCGCTGGAGGGGGGCGCCCTGGGCTGCAATATAAATACCTTAGCTTGGCAAAAAAAACACATAATATAGTCAGGAAGACTATATATGTGTAAAATCCCCTGCCAAAAATATCCTGAATAAAGCGGGAGAAGTCCGCCGTGAAGGGGGCGGGGCTATCTCCCTCAGCACACTGGCGCCATTTCCTCTCACAGCTCCGCTGGAAGGACGCTCCCCAGGCTCTCCCCTGCAGTTTCCAGGCTCAATAGGGTAAAAAAGAGAGGGGGGGCACTAAATTTAGGCGCAAATTGTGTATTATAGCAGCTATAGGGGAAAAATCACTGTGTGTAGTGGGTACCCCTGTATTATATAGCGCTCTGGTGTGTGCTGGCATACTCTCTCTCTGTCTCCCCAAAGGACTTTGTGGGGTCCTGTCCTCAGTCAGAGCATTCCCTGTGTGTGTGCGGTGTGTCGGTACGGCTGTGTCGACATGTTTGATGAGGAGGCTTATGTGGAGGCGGAGCAGGTGCCGATAAATGTGATGTCACCCCCTGCGGGGTCGACACCTGAATGGATGGACATGTGGAAGGAATTACGCGACAGTGTCAACTCCTTACATAAAAGGTTTGACGACATAGCAGATGTGGGACAGCCGGCTGCTCAGCCCGTGCCTGCCCAGGCGTCTCAAAAGCCATCAGGGGCTCTAAAACGCCCACTACTTCAGATGGCAGACACAGATGTCGACACGGATACTGACTCCAGTGTCGACGACGATGAGACTAGTGTACATTCCAATAGAGCCATTCGTTATATGATTACGGCAATGAAAAATGTGTTGCACATTTCTGATATTACCCCAGGTACCACAAAAACGGGTATTATGTTTGGGGAGAAAAAGCTACCAGTGGTGTTTCCCCCATCTGATGAATTAAATGAAGTGTGTGAAGAAGCGTGGGCTTCCCCCGATAAGAAACTGGTAATTTCTAAAAAGTTACTAATGGCGTACCCTTTCCCGCCAGAGGACAGGTCACGTTGGGAGACATCCCCTAGGGTGGATAAAGCGCTCACACGTCTGTCTAAAAAGGTGGCACTACCGTCTCCGGACACGGCCGCCCTAAAGGAACCTGCGGATAGAAAGCAGGAGGCTATCCTGAAGTCTGTAAATACACACTCAGGAATTATACTGAGACCGGCTATTGCTTCAGCATGGATGTGCAGTGCTGCAGCTGCGTGGTCAGATTCCCTGTCGGAAAACATTGATACCCTAGATAGGGACACTATATTGCTAACCATAGAGCATTTTAAAGACGCTGTCTTATACATGAGAGATGCACAGAGGGATATTTGCCGGCTGGCATCTAAAATAAACGCAATGTCCATTTCTGCCAAGAGAGGATTGTGGACTCGGCAGTGGACAGGAGATGCAGATTCTAAAAGGCACATGGAAGTTTTGCCTTACAAGGGTGAAGAGTTGTTTGGGATGGTCTCTCGGACCTCGTTTCCACAGCGACAGCTGGGAAGTCAGCATTTTTACCCCATGTTCCCTCACAGCCAAAGAAAGCACCGTATTATCAGGTACAGTCCTTTCGGCCCCAGAAAGGTAAGCGGGTTAGAGGCGCGTCCTTTTTGCCCAGAGGCAGAGGTAGAGGGAAAAAGCTGCAACATACAGCCAGTTCCCCGGAACAAAAGTCCTCCCCCGCTTCCTCTAAGTCCACCGCATGACGCTGGGGCTCCACAGGCGGAGCCTGGTACGGTGGGGGCCCGTTTCAAGAACTTCAGCGACCAGTGGGCTCGCTCACGGGTGGATCCCTGGATTCTACAAGTAGTATCTCGGGTACAAGCTGGAATTCGAGACTTCTCCCCCTCGCCGTTTCCTCAAATCTGCCTTGCCGACAGCTCCCCCGGACAGGGAGGCAGTGCTGGAGGCGATTCACAAGCTGTTTTCTCAGCAGGTGATAATCAAGGTACCCCTCCTTCAACAAGGACGGGGTTACTATTCCACAATGTTTGTGGTACCGAAACCGGACGGTTCGGTGAGACCCATTTTAAATTTAAAATCCTTGAACACTTATATAAGAAGGTTCAAGTTCAAGATGGAATCACTCAGAGCGGTGATTGCAAGCCTGGACGAGGGGGATTACATGGTATCACTGGACATCAAGGATGCTTACCTGCATGTCCCCATTTACCCTCCTCACCAGGAGTACCTCAGATTTGTGGTACAGGACTGTCATTACCAATTCCAGACGTTGCCGTTTGGTCTATCCACGGCACCGAGGGTATTTACCAAGGTAATGGCCGAAATGATGATACTCCTTCGAAAAAAGGGAGTTTTAATTATCCCGTACTTGGACGATCTCCTTATAAAGGCGAGGTCCAGGGAACAGTTGTTGATCGGAGTAGCACTTGCTCGGGAAGTGCTACAACAGCACGGCTGGATCCTGAATTTTCCAAAGTCGCAGCTGGTTCCTACAACGCGTCTACTGCTCCTGGGGATGGTTCTGGACACGGAACAGAAAAAAGTGTTTCTCCCGGAGGAGAAGGCCAAGGAGTTGTCATCTCTAGTCAGAGACCTCCTAAAACCAAAACAGGTGTCGGTGCACCATTGCACGCGAGTCCTGGGAAAGATGGTGGCTTCTTACGAAGCAATTCCTTTCGGAAGGTTCCATGCAAGGATCTTTCAGTGGGATCTGTTGGACAAGTGGTCCGGATCGCATCTTCAGATGCATCGGCTGATAACCCTGTCTCCAAGGACCAGGGTGTCGCTGTTGTGGTGGCTGCAGAGTGCTCATCTTCTAGAGGGCCGCAGATTCGGCATACAGGACTGGGTCCTGGTGACCACGGATGCCAGCCTTCGAGGCTGGGGGGCAGTCACACAGGGAAGAAACTTCCAAGGACTATGGACAAGTCAGGAGACTTCCCTACACATAAATATTCTGGAACTAAGGGCCATTTACAATGCCCTAAGTCAGGCAAGACCCCTGCTTCAACACCAGCCGGTGCTGATCCAGTCAGACAACATCACGGCGGTCGCCCATGTAAACCGACAGGGCGGCACAAGAAGCAGGATGGCGATGGCAGAAGCCACAAGGATTCTCCGATGGGCGGAAAATCACGTGATAGCACTGTCAGCAGTGTTCATTCCGGGAGTGGACAACTGGGAAGCAGACTTCCTCAGCAGGCACGACCTCCACCCGGGAGAGTGGGGACTTCATCCAGAAGTCTTCAAGCTGATTGTAAATCGCTGGGAACGGCCACAGGTGGACATGATGGCATCCCGCCTAAACAAAAAGCTAAAAAAATATTGCGCCAGGTCAAGGGACCCTCAGGCGATAGCTGTGGACGCTCTAGTGACACCGTGGGTGTACCAGTCGGTTTATGTGTTCCCTCCTCTGCCTCTCATACCCAAGGTACTGAGAATAATAAGAAGGAGAGGAGTAAGAACTATACTTGTGGTTCCGGATTGGCCAAGAAGAGCTTGGTACCCAGAACTTCAAGAAATGATCTCAGAGGACCCATGGCCTCTGCCGCTCAGACAGGACCTGCTGCTGCAGGGACCCTGTCTGTTCCAAGACTTACCGTGGCTGCGTTTGATGGCATGGCGGTTGAACGCCGGATCCTGAAGGAAAAGGGCATTCCGGAGGAAGTCATCCCTACGCTGATTAAAGCTAGGAAGGAGGTGACCGCAAACCATTATCACCGCATATGGCGAAAATATGTTGCGTGGTGTGAGGCCAGAAGGGCCCCAACGGAGGAATTTCAGCTGGGTCGATTTCTGCACTTCCTACAGTCAGGGGTGACTATGGGCCTAAAATTGGGTTCCATTAAGGTCCAGATTTCGGCTCTGTCGATTTTCTTCCAAAAAGAACTGGCTTCACTGCCTGAAGTTCAGACGTTTGTTAAAGGAGTGCTGCATATTCAGCCCCCTTTTGTGCCTCCAGTGGCACCTTGGGATCTCAACGTGGTGTTGAATTTCCTTAAGTCACATTGGTTTGAGCCACTTAAAACCGTGGAACTAAAATATCTCACGTGGAAAGTGGTCATGCTGTTGGCCTTGGCTTCGGCCAGGCGTGTGTCAGAATTGGCGGCTTTGTCATGTAAAAGCCCTTATCTGATTTTCCATATGGATAGGGCGGAATTGAGGACTCGTCCCCAATTTCTTCCTAAGGTGGTATCAGCTTTTCATTTGAACCAACCTATTGTGGTGCCTGCGGCTACTAAGGACTTGGAGGATTCCAAGTTGCTGGACGTAGTCAGAGCCCTGAAAATCTATGTTTCCAGGACGGCTGTAGTCAGGAAAACTGACTCGCTATTTATCCTGTATGCGCCCGACAAGCTGGGTGCTCCTGCTTCAAAGCAGTCTATTGCTCGCTGGATCTGTAGTACGATTCAACTTGCACATTCTGCGGCTGGACTGCCGCATCCTAAATCTGTAAAAGCCCATTCCACGAGGAAAGTGGGCTCTTCTTGGGCTGCTGCCCGAGGGGTCTCGGCTTTACAACTTTGCCGAGCTGCTACTTGGTCGGGTTCAAACACTTTTGCTAAATTCTACAAGTTTGATACCCTGGCTGAGGAGGACCTTGAGTTTGCTCATTCGATGCTGCAGAGTCATCCGCACTCTCCCGCCCGTTTGGGAGCTTTGGTATAATCCCCATGGTCCTTACGGAGTTCCCAGCATCCACTAGGACGTCAGAGAAAATAATATTTTACTCACCGGTAAATCTATTTCTCGTAGTCCGTAGTGGATGCTGGGCGCCCATCCCAAGTGCGGATTGTCTGCAATACTTGTATATAGTTATTGCCTAACTAAAGGGTTATTGTTATGAGCCATCTGTTCGTGAGGCTCAGTTGTTATTCATACTGTTAACTGGGTATAGTATCACGAGTTGTACGGTGTGATTGGTGTGGCTGGTATGAGTCTTACCCGGGATTCCAAAAGCATTTCCTTATTGTGTCAGCTCTTCCGGGCACAGTTTCCTAACTGAGTTCTGGAGGAGGGGCATAGAGGGAGGAGCCAGTGCACACCAGGTAGTCCTAAATCTTTCTTAGTTGTGCCCAGTCTCCTGCGGAGCCGCTATTCCCCATGGTCCTTACGGAGTTCCCAGCATCCACTACGGACTACGAGAAATAGATTTACCGGTGAGTAAAATCTTATTATTTATAAATTTTCTCAGTAAGAAACTTTTGGCCTAGGGGTGCCATGATATAAATTCTGATAGTCTAGGGTGCCATGATTCAAAAAAGTTTGAGAACCATTGCCATAGTATATAAGTGTGTTTATGTACATGGGCAGACCAGATGGGCAAGTGGTTATTATCTGCTGTCATATTATTTCTATCTTACACATATTTTCAAATGCCATCAAATCGTCATGATTTGCACTGTTGCAAGATACATTTTTATGCTTTATTTGAACAGAAATGAAAGTAGATTTGCTTATCCGTAATCCTTGCTTAGCTCCCTACAAAGTTATTACAAGCTTTTTACCTAATTTGACAGTTCATATTTTTGACCACATACTGTAATCCCGCTGATTGTTAAACCTGCATGTAGTCAAATAAGTTTAATTACCTTCTATCTATGAAAGTACTAATTGATGTGTCCTGTACATCTGAGTACATTCCTGCATAGCCATACATTCTTTGCAGTTCCATGAATAATTCAGTCTGTGCTGCTATTGTGCAGCTGTGCGCTCTTAAATTGCTCCATATACAGTATCACCAGACTTATTCCCTTTTTCTTGTATTCCAAATCCCCATGGAATTGCTGGTATGCTGGCACTTTCCCTAACCATAGTGAGCCACAGAATCCATGCATTAACTCCAGTGGGGCAGAAGCTGTTACTTAGCAGGATGCACTGGTAGCATGCAAGTGGAGAGCCAGAAAATAGTCACAAAACCACAATAAAATATTTACATTCCTAATGTTGACATATTGTAAATGATTGCAATAAATGAATATTCCTGAAATAACGTGCATTAGTGTAAATAATGATATGGTAGCTATATTAGTAGTTGGCCAACTTCATTGTTTTGTAGCATAATTCAGTATTAAGTGTTGCTGTATGCAGAGTTAGTCAGCAGCGCTGTTATGTCCAGTCAAATTTGCAGATTAGATTTTGTTGCCCAGGGACCAAATTGTCTTGTTCAAGGTAACAAGGTTTGCATCTCCAGCAAGTCTACTGTTCCTAGTAAATGTGAGTGCATTTATCAAGGTAATTTTGTACTCTATGCCCTTAAACAGGCTTACCACACATTTTTTGCGTTACGACTCCCAACATGTGTAACTTACTATTACTGACATGAACAAAGTCGGGCAATTTCAATCTTCTGCGGGGGTGTTTTTTGTTTCAGAAAATATAAACAATTTAAATGTCTTGTGACAAAAAAACTAGCCCCGGAAAAGGGATGATTTTATTTCAGACAAGAGGTCCGAAATTTATGGTAATTGCTGAAGCTCAAACTCCATTTCCAAACAAGATGTATCTTTCAGTTTGTTGCATCAGTTCCGTGATATCCATTTTAATTGTGCAGATCAAATGTCTTGTAACGGTAAAGGTCACCCATTACCTACACACAGTGGAGGAAAACAGTTTGTGGTATGAACCAATTCATGAGCCACAGCCTGTCAGCTTACTAGCAAATGTCCGTGGATTAATATGACTGAGGTACTGGTCCAGCCACATACTGTATATAAATAATATCGGTCTAACCCACAAAATTACTGCCTCCACTGCGTATAGGTGACTGTGTGCTGTAACCTGCACTTTCCTAAAATTATTGAATTTGTGAGTAGTTTACATGTTCTCCTTTTCAGAACTGTCATATACTGTAAAGAGAGCATTAACTGGTATAATTGATTTGTATGAGAGAAGTTATTCAAATTTTAAAGGCCTTTTATATAGATATTGCTGTTACATAACTAACACACACACTCTTTTTGGTTTATACATTCCATGCAAAGGATTTACAGAAGCAATGTTTGATTCCATTTGACACGGATCATAAAAGAAAATAAATTTGTACTTCATGCTGCTTATCCAGTCTGTAATATGTGTAATATTATTCTCCCAGTCAGCCTAAGATAAATGCTAGTGCCACTAAGGAATTGATGGAGAAGGGTTATCACTCTGCAGATGACATGGGAGGGGATGTGTCTTGCATTATCCGGGAGCTTTGTGGAGAACCTGCCGCTTGTCTGTAGAAATCCAAGATCCACATTGTTCTGATATAAAGTGACAAGACTGAGCAGAGAGATATTGGCAGCACAATAATTTAGTTGACATTGGCGACTAATTCTCTTTCTGACACCCGGGCTTATAAACCGTCGGATGACGGTACTGTTCAGTTAACCCTCTGTTGCTGATACCTAAGGGGAATGATGTTTCATAAATGGATGCTCTAGAATTTGAAGCCTCTCTGAAGCAGCAAAGCGGCAGAGAAATAGATTAAGACTGCAATGAATCCAGAATACAGCAGTATATTTAATGATTTTAGCACTATTCCAATTTGGCCAAATTCTTTACACCGTACAAACTGATTCCTTACTCTGAATGTACAGCTTAGGATGCCCATTTATCACATACAGACAGTTTAAAGACGGGTTATCCTTATTTTTTCCTTTTACTTGTATTTTTCATAATTACTTTTTTCTATGTCTAGTAAACAGTATACTGTGACCTGGCAGTCTGTATCTGTACACTGTGCTGTCAGTAATACCTAAGGGTCTTCTTGTTCATGACCTGTTGGCTTATTTATTTGTTACATACACCATGTTCGATCTTTTGGTTTTAGGTTAAAGCACATTTGTGCACATTGCACCATTTCAATAAATTAGCCCCTTTTTTTATTTTCTGCACTCCTCATCATTTATCACTATGTCTAGCCACGATCTGAGAGAGAAATAAGAATAGAAGTGAGCAATTGAAGTAGAAACTGGAAGGTGTTTAAATAAACACAGGAAAAAGACGACTAAGTACCTAAACAAGACAACAGTGGCAGTCCTAGTAAGGACCTATGCACCGTCACAGACTGACACACTGGCAAAAGTATGGGTATCCGTGTAGTAAGAATATGTATATTTGTAATGTTAGAACCATTGTATGACTTGCACATTTCCAACATTTAAATAAATTGCTAATAACAATAAATGCAATAGATGATTGTAGTAAAAAAAATAATTAATAATAAGTACAAGTGGGATTAGAGTGTAAATTCTAAATGGTAAGGAGGTGGGAGGAGGGATGGATAGTTAACTCTGATTGAAATAATTGGTTTAGAATGGGTTAATGAGGGAGTGGTGCTAGGTTATAAATAGAGTAAGAGCTGATTTATGAAATGAGGACCAGGGATCCCAGACGTTATGAAAGGTGTTGGTGGATTTCTTCAAAATACCTCTTATATGTTCTGTCTTGCTTAGATGCCACAAACAGTTGAAAATCATAATTAGGGAAGGCAGATGAGGCTTCTTCCACGATTAGGCTATTTGGCATGTGACAACAAAATCTGTTTATTTGTGTGTTTAGTAGAGATGTGCGGTGGGCACTTTTTCGTGTTTTGGTTCTGGTTCCATGCTCGTGTTTTGGATCTGGATTGGTTTTGCCAAAACCACCCTTTGTGTTTTGGTTTTGAATCTGGATGATTTTTGAAAAAAAACATAAAAACAGCTAAAATCACTGAATTTGGGGGTAATTTTGATCCTACAGTATTACTAACCTCAATAACACTCATTTCCAGTCTATTCAGAACACCTCACAATATTGTTTTTAGGCCAAAAGGTTGCACCGAGGTGGCTGTATGACTAAGCTAAACGACACAAGTGTGCGGCACAAACACCTAGCCCATCTAGGAGTGGCACTGCAGTGGCAGA
Source organism: Pseudophryne corroboree (assembly GCF_028390025.1). Classification (NCBI taxonomy): domain Eukaryota; kingdom Metazoa; phylum Chordata; class Amphibia; order Anura; family Myobatrachidae; genus Pseudophryne; species Pseudophryne corroboree. The sequence goes on along the minus strand of NC_086446.1, from coordinate 534,167,090 downwards.
CAGGATGGCACTTAAAAAAAAATAGTCCCCAAACAGCACATCATGCAAAGAAGTAAAAGAGGTGCAATGAGGTAGCTGTATGACTAAGCTAAGCGACACAAGTGTGCGGCACAAACACCTGGCCCATCTAGGGTTGGCACTACAATCCCACTGCACTAATGGTGGAATCCGGACACATGTCTAACACCAGCATAGCTGTCAAGGCGAAAGAAGAGGTGCCCTAGTTTGCGCACCTTAATTAAGTAATGAGGTGCTACTTTACTTGAGACTTAATACAGTATACAAGGGGGAAAAAAGTTGCAGGTGCACTATCACACTAGCTCAACCTGTAATAACTAAAGGCATTTAGCATAACCCTGGCCAGGGTTATGAGCTTACCCACCGCACCAAAGGTAGGTCATTGGGTAAGTCCCTAACACTACCTTGGCGCGGTGGGTAAGCTCATAGCCTGCAACTCCCCCCCCCCCCCCTTGTATAGCTGTCAAGGCCTCAGTTATCCGCTTTGCAACAGGTTGACTGCTGCCATATTTCATCTTCCTCGCAAAGGACGTTGGACAGTCATTAGCTTAGTTGAGGTAGTACAAGTGGTCTTCCGACTTCCCCTCTGGGATGACAATCGACTCCCAGCAGAAACAACAGCAGCAGCAGCAGTAGGAAGAAGTGGTTCTTGATCTTTCCCTATTTTATCCTCCAAATTTTTGTTCTCCATTATTTTTCTGGAGTTATATAACAAAATGCAGCAAAGGAGAGCGTACCTCTACACCACACAGGGCAAACCCTGTAAAAATTATTTGGATTAAATATTAATAACCCCTTATTTGGAGTAAATAATATACAGCACAAGACACCACCACTGGACTGATGCAGTACAAGACAGCACCACTGGACTGGACTTATACGCCAGTACCCCTGGACTTATACGTCATTACCACTGGACTTATACGGCAGTACCACTGAACTGGATTTATACGCCAGTACCACTGGAATTATACGCCAGTACCACTGGACTTCTACAGCAGCACAGGGACACTACCACTGGACTGATGCAGGACAACACAGCACCACTGCAATGGACTGGACTTAAACAGCAGAACTGGACATATGGCAGCAGAGGACGCCACCACTGTGACTGGACTGATGCAGGACAACACACCACTGGACTGATGCAGCACAACACAGCACCACTGGACTGTACTTAAACAGCAGCACTGGACATATGGCAGCAGAGGACGCCACCACTGTGACTGGACTGATGCAGGACAACACAGCACCACTGCACTGGACTTATACAGCTATACTGGACATATGGCAACAGAGGACACCACCACTGGGACTAGACTGAGCAGCACAAGACAGCACTGGAATCGCATCCCCCACTTTCCCTCCCGCACAGACACTGAGGATGGAGACACGTCCTCTCGCTACACTCTCCAATGCCGGAGTGAAAATGGCGGCAACGCGCAGCTCCTTATGTGGAATCCAAACCTCGCGAGAATCCGACAGTGGGATGATGACGCTTTGCTTCGTTCTGGTTTCTGGGAAAACCTGAGCCGGACTCTGATCTGGGCTCAGGTAGTGAAGCTCGGGGTGGGGGGGGGGGAGATGGGTCAGGGAACCGAACATGCTCATCTCTAGTGTTTAGTGTTAATATGTGGAATTGGAATGGAGGGGAAGGACAGATAATGTCACATTTAGGATATCTTTCCTGAGTGCATGGAATTTGTAGACTGCTCCAAATTATGTGCAGAAAATATACAGACAGTTGTTTCTGTTGTCGTTTCCATAGATTTGGGCCAATCCATATGAAGTGCTCCAACACAGGTTGCTTGACCATATAAAAAAAAAAGTCAGTGATCACGCATACAGTATACGCCAATAATGAAAAACGTATTCAATTTTATCTTTTATTTGCTTCCTTTTACAAAAGGCAGCCATCTTTAAATCATGGCAGTGACTTTCATGTTTGTAAACTTTTACACAAATGCAGATACTTCAGGCCTGGGAGGTGACCGTGCCTTAAGGGCCCCATACACTTACGCGACATGTCCATCTGACATGTCGCAGGCGATCACCCCGGCAGCCTCCCGAGGGGGCAGGATCGCCCAGGATACATCGTATGCTGTCCTTTTGCATACGATGTATCTTGGGCGATCCCAGCCATGCCTGCGGGGTCGGACATGATTGAATGTGCTGCATATTCAGTCTGGAGGATCCGATCCGATGCTCACGGGAACACACATTGGATCGGAAAAACCTCCAAAATGCCCAATTTCACCCGATATACTGGGCTGAATGCCCGAAATCGGGCATTATCGTCCTAGTGTATGGGGCCCTTTAGGACAAAAACCATTGTTCTCAGCAAATTTTTATATTGTGGCTTCATCAAAGGAAGAGTAAATAGGATCTCTCATGTCCTGTATTTAAGTATTAACAAATAGGGAGGCTGTTTGGATTGTTACACTATAATATAAATATTTTGTATCTATTGCATAGACTTCATAGGCTTTCCTGTGCAAGATTTCTATCAGATATTTACAGGCACCTTGGGGTAAATTTACTAAGATGGGAGTTTTATTTAAGATGGGATGTTGCCCATAGTTACCAATCAGATTCCAGGTATGATCTTCTAGAACGTGCTAGATAAATGAGAAATAGAATCTGATTGGTTGCTATGGGCAACATCCCATTTTAAATAGAACTCCCATCTTAGTAAATTTACCCCCTTGTGAGAACTTAGGTAATGGCAAGTAAAAATTGTATTTTTTTTTTTACATAGAAGGTTTCATGTACTGTAGCTTCATCAAATGGTCATAAATGACAGAGACGCATTTATTAATTATCGGATTTTACACCTGATAATTTTAATTTTCGTATTGTGACAATAGTAAGTTAAGTACAGATGCGTCCTCGTACATCTAGGCTCAATACACCATGCAGTATGAGATGCCTGACATGAGTGAGCCACCAGGTCCCGTGCAACTCTGCTAAAATCAGGCATTTTTTTTTTACAAAAATGCGGCTTAGTCACAACCCAGTGTGACTAGGATGACACTTGTATATTGTGTGTGACAGAGTCTGTATATGGAGCACAAGGAAACTTGTATTGGATTAGGTATCCGGTTGATAGATAGACAGTGTCTAGTTAGACAGTCAATAGGCAGACACCATATGTTAGACATTATTAGGTCGACGGGGTCAAAAGGTCAACATGAAAAAGGTAGACAGTACAAAAGGTCGACAGGGTCAAAAGGTCGACATGAAAATGGTCGACATAAAAAAGGACAAATGTGTTTTTTAAAATTTAACATTGTTTTTGGACTATTTCATACCTTCTCTATCCATGTCGGCATAGAGTTGGTTATAAACCTTGTGGCGAGCCACCGGGCCCAAAGCGTGGTGCGTGTATGCCATTCTGCAATTGGGGGACCCACATGACAAAACTATCCACATAAACCACAAAAATGCAAAAAACATGGTGTCTACCTTTTTTATGTCGACCATTTTCGTGGCGACCTTTTGACCCTGTCGACCTTTTGACCCTGTCGACCTAATTTCCGTCTAACATATGGTGTCTACCTATTGACTGTCTAAGTAGACACTATCTTTTATACACCCATTGGATAAAAGCTGCAGCTGCTACATTGTAGCACTTCATATACAGATTCAGCAACTCACTTGCAAACAGATAACGATATTTATGGTAAGAACTTACCGTTGTTAAATCTCTTTCTGCGAGGTACACTGGGCTCCACAGGGAATGACATTGGGGGGTGTAGAGTAGGATCTTGATCCGAGGCACCAACAGGCTCAAAGCTTTGACCTTCTTCCCAGAATGCCTAGCGCCGCCTCCTCTATAACCCTGCCTCCGTGCACAGGAGCTTAGTTTTTGTTAACTAGTCCAATGCAGTAGCAGGCAAAAAAGACAACTGTTAGTAGCCACATACACCGCATTCTCACGACAGGAGAAAGTGTCCGTGGCTAATGCCATACCAACCCAAAGAAGCTACGTGTGTCAGTGCGGGCGCCCTGTGGAGCCCAGTGTACCTCGCAGAAAGAGATTTAACAACGGTAAGTTTTAACCATAAACCTAGTTTTCTGCTGCGGGGTACACTGGGCTCCACAGGGAAGGACATTGGGGATGTCCTAAAGCAGTTCCTTTTGGGAGGGGACGCACTGTAGCGGGCACAAGAACCCGACGTCCAAAGGAAGCATCCTGGGAGGTGGATGTATCTAAGGCATAGAACCTTATGAACATGTTCACTGAGGACCACGTAGCCGCCTTGCACAATTGTTCAAGGGTCGCACCACAGCGGGCCACCAAAGAAGGTCCAACAGGCCGAGTAGAATGAGCCTTTATATTAGCAGGAGCTGGACGACCGGCCTGTACATAAGCATGTGCAATCACCATTCTAATCCATCTGGCCAGGGTCTGCTTGTGAGCAGGCCAGCCACGTTTGTGAAAACCAAACCGTACAAAGAGAGAATCAGACTTCCTGATAGGAGCTGTCCTCTTCACGAAGATACGGAGAGCCCGTACCACATCCAGAGACCGCTCTTGGGAAGACAATTCAGGAGATGCAAAGGCCAGAACCACGATCTCTTGATTAAGGTGGAAGAAGACACCACCTTAGGTCAATATCCGGACCGTGTTCTAAGAACCGCACTGTAAAAAATCCGATAAGGTAACCTACAGGACAAGGCACCCAAATTGGACACTCGTCTAGCAGTGGCAATAGCAAGCCGAAACAACACCTTAAGAGAAAGCTACTTAAGGTCTGCTGATTCATGGGGCTCAAAGGGAGACCCTTGCAGCGCCTCCAGAACCACAGTCAAGTCCCAAGGAGCCACAGGCGGGACATAAGGAGGTTGAATCCACAACACACCCTGAGGGAACATATGAACATCAGGTAAAGTCGCAAATTTTTCTCTGGAACCAAACCGACAAGGCAGAAATATGAACCTTGATGGAGGCCAGACGAAGGCCCAAGTCCAGGCATTGTTGTAGAAAGGCCAAAAGTTTGGCCGTACTAAACTTTGAAGCGTCATAATTGTTAGAGGCGCACCAAGCAAAGTAAGAATTCCAGACCCTTTGATAAATCCGAGCAGAAGCTGGTTTTCGGGCCTTCAACATGGTTTGAATGACCGCCTCAGAAATTCTTTTGGCCCTCAAGACGGAAGCTTCAAGAGCCACGCCGTGAAAGCCAGCCGGGCTAAATCCTGATATACACTGGGACTCTGAACCAGGAGATCTGGGCGCTGTGGAAGTAGAAGTGGACGCTCTATCAAAAGACCCTGAAGGTCTGAGAACCAATGCCATCTGGGCCACGCGGGAGCGATCAGAAGTAGGATTCCTCTTTCTTGCTTAAACTTCCTTATTACTCTGGGCATGAGTGACACCGAAGGGAACACATACGACAGCCGAAAAGTTCCATGGAATTGCCAGCACGTCCACGAACGCTGCTTGAGGATCTCTTGTCCTTGCTCCGAAGACCGGAACCTTGTGATTTGTGTCGAGACTCCATCAGGTCCACATCTGGAAGGCCCCACTTGTGCACGAGGAGTTGAAACACTTCTGGATAGAGGCTCCACTCTCCGGCATGTACGTCCTGATGACTGAGGAAGTCCACTTCCCAGTTTAGAACCCCCGGAATGAACACTGCTGATATGGCTGGCAGATGGCGCTCTGCCCACTGAAGAATTCTTGATACTCCCTCATTGCTATGCGGCTTCGAGTGCTGCCTTGATGATTTATGTGCGCCACTGTGGTGGCGTTGTCCGACTGTACTTGAACAGGTCTGTTTTGTATTAAATGTTGGGCCAGGTTCAGAGCATTGAACACCGCCCGCAGTTCCAGAATGTTTATCGGGAGGAGAGATTCCTCCCTGGTTCACTGACCCTGAAAAGAGTGTTGCTCCAACACTGTGCCCCAATCTCTCAGACTGGCATCAGTCGTCAGAAGGACCCAGTTGGAGATCCAGAAGGGATGACCCCTGCTCAATCATTGGTCGTGAAGCCACCAGCTCAGTGAAAGAAGGACCTCCGGAGACAAGGAGATCATTTGAGACCTGATCCGTTAAGGCAGGCTGTCCCATTTGGCCAGAATCAGCTTCTGCAGAGGGCGGGAATGGATTTGAGAATACTCCACCATGTAGAAAGCCGACACCATTAGACCGCCAGGATCAACAAGTCGTCCAGATACGGCAGGATCCTGATCCCTCAACGGCGGAGTATAGCCGTCATTACCTCCATGACCTTGGTGAAGACTCGCGGAGCCGTGGTCAAACCAAAAGGTAACGCCCGAAATTGGTAATGGAGGTTGCCAACCGCAAACCTCGGGTACTGCTGATGCGGCATTGCAATAGGTATGTGCAGGTAAGCATCCTGTATGTCCAGGGAGACCATATAGTCCCCAGGTTCCAAGGCCAGAACAATAGAGCAAAGAGTTTCCATACGAAACTTGGAGCCCCCCACAAATTTGTTCAAGGACTTGAGGTTGAGAATGGGCCGGGAAGACCCATTTGGTTTCGGGACTAGGAACAGCGGTGAATAGTACCCCTCTCCTCCGTGAGCCAGAGGCACCTGTACTACCACTCCTGTGTCTAGGAGGGACTGTACTACCGATTAAAGAGTTTTTGCCTTCACCTGATCCGAAGGGACATCTGTCAGGCAAAATCGATAAGGGGGATGATTTTTGAAGGATATGGCGTAATCTCGAGTGATGACTTCCCGTACCCAGGCATCGGAAGTGGTCTTCAACCATTCCTGGGTATACCCTAGAAGTCGGCCCCCCCACCCTGGGAACCCCAGAGGGAGGCCCGCCCCGTCATACGGCAGGCTTGTCAGTTTTGGAAGCAGGTTGACTGGCAGCCCAGGCCCGTTTGGGTTTGGGCTTATTGGGCTTGGAATTGCAAACCTGTTTTGGGTACGCATGACCTTTTTGCTTTACCTGAAGGATGAAAGGAGCGAAAGGAAGTACTCTTAGCCTTCGGCACCGAAGGAGCAATACTAGGCAGACATGCTGTTTTAGCCGAAGCTAAGTCAGCCACTATCTTGTTGAGGTCTTCTCCAAAAAGAATGTCTCCCTTAAAAGAGAGTGCCTTCAGGGTTTTCTTAGAGTCCAGATCCACAGACCAGGATCGCAACCAGAGAATCCGGCGAGCCAATATGGAAGTAGTAGAAGCCTTGGCTGCCAGAATACTGGCATCAGAAGCCACCTCCTTAATGTAATAAGAAGCTGTGATAATATACGACAAACATTGTCTGGCATGATCAGAAGCGTTGGAAGGCAGCTCCGTCTCCAGCTCCTGAGCCCACGCTTCAACAGCCTCTGCAGCCCATTTTGCTGCAATGATGGGCCTATGCGAAGCACCAATTAGGGTGTAAATCGCCTTTAAACAACTCTCCACAGGCTTATCCGTCGGTTCCTTCAGCGAGGTGACGGTAGTGACAGGCAGAGCTGAGGATACCACCAGCCGCGCCACTTGCGAATCCACTGGCGGGGGTGTCTCCCAATTTTTACTTATCTCCGCCGCAAGGGTGTAGCGAGCCAGCAACTTCTTATGAGGCGGAAATTTCTTTCCTGGATTTTCCCAGGATTCCAGACGTATGTCAACTAAATGGTCAGAATGAGTTAAAACCTGTTTAACCATTTTGACGTTTAAACCTGTCCGGTTTCTTAGGGGCAACATCAGGCTCAGGTTCATCGGTAATTTGGAGAATTAGCCTCCAGCAAGTCAGGGACATCCACCTGTGAGAGAGACTCCCCATCAGAAGCATCAGGGCCAGTATATACGCCATCCTCATCAGGCGAGGTGTCTGGGATGTTGGTGGATTGTGAGGAAGTAATGGCCCGCTTGGAGGACCTCTTGGTCTTAGGCAGGGCGAGGGTTAGACTTCTGTGTAGTCAGTGATTGGTTCAGTTGCTGTAAGTGAGCGGACAGCTGATCTGCCCATGGCGGGTTAACCGCAGGGACCATAAGCGGTTGTACTGGCACAGGAGGTCCCATAGGGGGTGCAAATCTAGTTACTGGCGTGTTCAAAAGCGCGGAGAAAGTTGTCCAAGTTGGGTCATTGTGAACCCCCATTGCAACTGTCCCAGGAACCTCAGGAACCATAACCCTCAGCTGCTGTGTTTTCCTCAAATGTGTCTGCAGTGTCACCACCACGCAATGTGGGACCAGACCCAGCCCCGTCGCCCCTTGTAGCTGACATATCTGAAAGCTCAATACAAGGCGACCTAGTACAATATCAGCAGCAATGTACCTGACAAGAACCCCCCTGTGCAGTGTATTAGCACAAACAGGGAATTCAAGAGGTATATGTGACTGAAATTCACAGAGAAAAATACCCAAAAAGTATATCTTGTGAAACACCTATATAATAGAATAAACCTGATGCATTTAGCCCCCTCAGGTTATAGAATATAGGGATGGCAATCTGAGTGAGAGACACGAAATGGAGGTCACACAGCATCTATATGCACACACACTTAGTCACAGTTTACAATGCAGAAATTATGACATGCAATAAAACTGCACTGGACTAGCAATACAGAGTAATACTAAGTATAGCTATACAGTCGATAGATATACATCCAATCTTTACTGTGCATTGTTATATCACAGGGTACTTGTGCTAAATAACCCTGACTAAATGCACCCTTTCTTAACGAACACTGTCAGCAGACATGCATACCTCCCAACTTTCCCGATTTCAGCGGTACAGTCCCGCTATTCGGACACTATCCCGCGGGTCGCAGTGTCCCGCGGGCAGGGGGGGCAATTGGGGGAGGCTTTGATCACTTGCTGCTTTGCTCTGCAAAGCAGCCAGTGATCACTGAGTAGATGCCGTGCACACCCGCACGGCATCTACTCAATGCTAGGGGGGGAGCGGGGGACTGCCCATCTGCTCGGGGAGCGCTGGGCACGCTTCAAAAATTCCAAAAACGGGTCAGTGACGCTCGGCCATGCCCACTCGGCCGAGGTCGTGCCCCTCCCACATTAAGCAACACCCCTTTTTCTGGTCGGGATCGCGATTTAAAGCAGGTACCCACTTACCTCCTGCCTGAAGTGCGGCCACGAGATCCAGGAGAAAAGCGGTGGTGTGTGTGTGTGACTAACAGGAGGAAACCGGAGCCTCCGCTGTAAGTACCCGGCAACCAGGGTGCAGGAGTATACAGCGCAGCTGAGGGAGGTGATGGAGCTGCAGCAGGAGATGTCTGACTGACATCTAACATAGACAATGCCTCTGCTGCAGCCCTTGAAGTCTTCATTTTTCTTAAAAAGCTTCTTCTCAGGGCTGCTAGAGCAGCCCTCCTGTTGTATGCCTGCTTACTGCATGGCACCAACTACAAAATGAGCTCCTGTGCACGGAGGCGGGGTTATAGAGGAGGTGGCGCTAGGCATTCTGGGAAGAAGGTCAAAGCTTTGAGCCTGTTGGTGCCTCGGATCAAGATCCTACTCTACACCCCCAATGTTATTCCCTGTGTAGCCCAGTGTACCCCGCAGCAGAAATGAAAGTACAGGTTGAGTATCCCATATCCAAAATGCTTGGGACCAGAAGTATTTTGGATATCGGATTTTTCCGTATTTTGGAATAAATGCACACCATAATGAGATATCATGGTGATGGGACCAAAGTCTAGCCAATATTTTTAATAACTTTATACATTAAACAAAGTTTGTGTACGTACACACAATTCATTTATGTTTCATATACACCTTATACACACAGCCTGAAGGTCATTTAATACAATATTTTTAATAACTTTGTGTATTAAACAAAGTTTGTGTACATTGAGTCATCAGAAAACAAAGGTTTCACTATCTAACTCAAAAAATTCCGTATTTCGAAATATTCCGTATTTCATAATATTTGGATATGTGATATTCAACCTGTATCACATATCAAATTAATCAGCACAGTCCCCTTATGTGTCCTAGCAGCATTGTGTTGTGACTAAAATCCATTTTCAGCAAAAATGAAGCAAGAAAGACGCCTGACACTAAGATTCTCACTCAACCTGGCGTGCCAAGAGGGCTGTTTGACGTGACTGCAGCAAAGATGTAAGAGGACACATCTGTACCATTGGGATGTATTATAAACAAAAACACAGGGACGCCAATATAAGTTTCTAGGGCTGATCAGCTGCATATGCACGCACTGCTGACGGCACATGTGCGACGATTAATTATGTTGGAGGTAAACAAAAGTGATGGAGTTATGATATTAATCAACTGAACCTTTTACATGATTTCCAGCAAATACATTGATAAGCTGTGTTTACTGCTGCTGCCTCCTTGTTAATGAGGTAGTAGCAAAAGAACTTTAAAATATCTGTAAATCAGGAATTATTTTAGATTTGATTACTATTCTTTTTTTCATTATTTTCTGATTTTTATTTAGAATGTAGATTATTTGCGCTACTAATACTGTTAGTGATATATCCGGATAACATTGACTCAGTATACCTTTCGAATTTGTGTATATTAATTGCCAGCATTTGTCCATTATTGAATCCACTTAATGTTCCTTTTTTTCTTCCTCCCACAGAGGCGGATTCTGGATGGCAGTTTGGGGTTTGCAGCTGGGGTAAGTGCTGTAATCTTTCATTTCGCGTACATTTTATTAATATGTGCTGTTTACTTGGTAAAGCCTCACATAGGAAGCCAAACTCAGATGGAGAAACACACCAACTGGTATTTCAGAGTACAGATATGCCCGTAGTCATTGCGTCCACATTGCAATCCAGGCATTGTCCTGGATGGTGGCTTGACACTTAAACATCAAATATCTGCCACAATCAAATCCTCATTCTTTCCTCTGAGGAACATAGCCAGAATCAAGCACTTAATTCCCTCAGATCTGCCAAAAGTCATGCATGCATTTGTATCCTCTGGATTAGACTACTGCAATGTCCTCTACCTTGGTCTCCCAGCAAAAGAATTGCACCAACCAGCCCCGTTCTAGCCACATAACACCCATCCTCTACTCCCTTCACTGGCTGCCTGTAAAATAGTGAATCATCTTCAAGATTGGCTTACTGAGTTTCAAAGCACTACATGACCAGGTACCTGAAGCAGCTGCTGATTCCAAATTGCCCATCGAGTTCAACCTGTATTATAACTCTTTCTGTAGAATTCTGTATTTAGCTACATTTACTATAATGTTGCAGCTGAAGTGATGTTTTAAGACTAATTATCAACTATAATTCGTGCTCTTCCTAAAATATAATTATTTTAAATACTATATCCTTAGATATCTCTTTCAGTTAGAAATGTATCTAAACCATTTTTAAATGGATTTACCAAGTCCACCATTACTACCTTCTCTAGAAGAGAGTTCCAAATCCTTACGGCACTTACTGTAGAGAACCCTTTCCTACGTTGGGTAGAACATTTTCTCTACTCTAGCCTCAGAGGGTGACCACGTGTCCTCTGCAGAGTTCTCTTAATAAACAAATCGCCTAATATCTCCTTGTAATGCTCGTTTATATATTTGAAAATATTAATAATGTCTCCTCTTAGTCGCTTCTTTTCTAGTGTATACATATTCAACCTAGTAAGCCTTTCTTCATACTCCAGTGTCTCTAACCCTTTAACCAATTTTGTAGCTCGCCTCTGAACTCTTTTTTTGAGTTCCAAGATATCTTTTTTTTATAATGCGGTGCCCAGAACTGTACACAATATTCCAGGTGCGGCCATACCAATGATTTGTACAGTTGTAGGATCACACTCTCGTCCCTTGTCTCAGTACCCCGTTTTATGCGTGCTAACACTTTATTTGCCTTCTTTGCTGCACTTTGCCATTGGGTGCTGCTACTAAGCCTATTATCAGTGAGCACCCCCAAATCCTTTTCAACTACCATTTCCCCCAGATTTTCCCCATTTAATTTATAGGTTGCATGTTTATATTTTTGGTCCCAAAGTGCATAACTTTACATTTTTCTATACTGAACCTCATTCTCCATTTAGATGCCCAAATATCCAGTTTTTTAAATAAGTCGTTTTGTAGAGACCTCAACATCTATTTCCGAATTAATTACCCTACACCAGAGCTGGATTAAGGCTTCGGGGGGCCCGGGGTACTTAAGACAGTGGGGCCCTAAAATCTAAAATTAAAATCATAACATCTTTAATTACTACAAAGAAAATTACAATTTGCTGGTAAATATGAAAGAATCTTTCATATAGGGAGCACATGCATGTATATATAATATATATGTGTGTGTGTATTTATATATATTTTACCTATGTACAGTGGTCGAAGCGGAAATTTTGAAGTGGGGGTATGGAAAAGTGAAGGTTGCAATTATGCAAGCGCCTCCAGGGAAGGGGACGTGGCCACTCAAAAGGAAGCGTATCCTTCAGTGTAGTTTACCACACCATATACCGCTTATTCACATTATGCACCACAATAGTAGGACCCCTTATGCTACCTAGTACTAGTGCCCCTTTCACATTATAGCACACAGAATGAGAGGAAATTCACATTATACCACACAGTATGAGCTGAAATTCACATTATAGCACACAGAATGAGCCGAAATTCACATTATAGCACACGGTATGAGTCAAAATTCACAATATAGCACAAAGAATGAGCCGAAATTCACATTATAGCACACAGAATGAGCCGAAATTCACATTATAGCACACAGAATGAGCCGAAATTCACTTTATAGCACACGGTATGAGCCGAAATTCACAGTATAGCACACAGAATGAGCCGAAATTCACATTATAGCACACAGAATGAGCCGAAATTCACATTATAGCACACGGTATGAGCCGAAATTAACATTATAGCACACAGAATGAGACAAAATTAACAATATAGCACACGGTATGAGTCGAAATTCACATTATAGCAAACGGTAATGAGACAAAATTCACATTATAGCACACTGAATGAGCCGAAATTCACCTTGTAGCACACTGAATGAGACGAAATTCACATTGTAGCACACTGAATGAGACGAAATTCACATTGTAGCACACTGAATGAGACGAAATTCACATTGTAGCACACTGAATGAGACGAAATTCACATTGTAGCACACTGAATGAGACGAAATTCACATTGTAGCACACTGAATGAGCCGAAATTCACATTATAGCACACTGAATGAGCCGAAATTCACATTATAGCACACTGAATGAGCCGAAATTCACATTATAGCACACTGAATGAGCCGAAATTCACACTGTAGCACACTGAATGAGCTGAAATTGTGACAGCAGTGGCAGCCAATGACGACAGGGAGAGAGAGACAGTGACGGCAGGGAGAGAGAGAGTGACGACAGGGAGAGTGACGACAGGGAGAGAGAAAGTGACGACAGGGAGAGAGACAGTGACGACACAGGGCACAGGGAGGCTGCTGACAACAGCCTCCCTGCTTCGTGGGACTAAGGGGGGGGAGTAGTGTCCGCCCTGCGGGGTCTGAGCCACTATCTCCGCTGACAGGACACTGAGCTCCTGAGGGTGCTGATCGTTGGCTACTCCAGGCGAACGCTCACTCCCACAGCATGCCGCCACCCTCTTATAGAGCCAGAAGACTTCGGTGGCGAGTGAGTCACCAGTCCCCCTGGCAAGCGGGGAGCCGGTGTGAAGATGGCGGCAACAGGGTAGGGAACGCAGTACTAACTGCGCTCCGGGGCTCAGCGGTACATAGTGCGGCGCTGTGAGGATCGCCTGGAGCCAGCACCTATACCCTACACTGGTCAGCAAGCCTGTCAGGGTCCCTGGATCGCTGCCAGCAGAAATCCTCAGGCCAGTATAATATAATGAAGAACGGGAAGCAGCGCCATGTTCGGGGAGCGGAACAGCATTCAGCGCCATTTTCCTGCCTGCAGTTCCTGACAGGGAGAGCTGTCCCTCCAAGAAACTCCAGCTATCCTGTGTGGTACCAGGGGGTTGTAGAAGGGGGGCTGTGTAAAGTCTGTATAGTCTATTAAGGTACACAGATAGCGCTGGTAGTTTTATTAGTTCTACCTCAAAAAGCGCTGTGTGTGGGTTGGCTCCAATATGTCTCTCTCTCTGGCATACTTGGGGGGAAACTGTGTCTGACATTTCCCTGTGTGTGTGTGTGTGTGTGTGTGTGTGTGTGTGTTTAATATCTCACATAGCCATGTCTAGGGACTCTGTGTCATATGCTGCAGAAGAGGTTTCCTCTCTGGAAGGATCCATTCCATGTACACTGGATTGTAATGCTTTGTCTCAGATCCCTATTGTTGAACCTGAGTGGTTAACTTCTATCAAAGGTATGATCTCTCAGATCTCTACTAGGGTAGCTAATACTGAGACTGAAACTCAGGTGTTGAAGTCTATGGCAGTTTGGTCAGGCTCTGTTCCTATTCCTGCAAAATCCCCTAGCATGTTCCCATAAACGTGCACTTGCCCAAGTTATGCAAGATGACACGGATACCGATTCTGATACTGCAGATGGTGATGGGGATGTGCTGAGGGGAGCGGCATCCCTTGCTAAGGGGGGTGCAGGTCATGATTGAGGCCATTAGAGATGTTAAACATTAATGACACAACACCTGAGCAGGTTGAGAGGCTTACTTCACTGACAATAAGAAAGCCTTGCTAACCTTCCCAGCGTCTAAAGCAGTGGTTCTCAAACTCAGTTTTCAGGACCCCACACAGTGCATGTTTTGCAGGTAACCCAGCAGGTGCACAGGTGTATTAATTACTCACTGACACATTTTAAAAGGTCCACAGGTGGAGCTAATTATTTCACTTGTGATTTTGTGAGGATACCTGCAAAACATGCGCTGTGTGGGGTCCTGAGGACCGAGTTTGAGAACCTGTGGTCTAAAGAATTAAACGCTATATTTGAAAAATCCTGGGAAAACCCGGAGAAAATATTCCAGAACCCAAAAAGGGTTCTGGTTGCTTTTCCCTTCCCTGAGGAAGATAGGAAAAATGGGAAAACCGACCCATTGTTGATGCATCTGTCTCCAGACTGTCTAAAAAGGTGGTTTTACCTGTCCCTGGATCAACCGCATTAAAAGAACCGGCTGATCGGAAGATTGACACTACGCTCAAATCCATTAACACTGCTTCAGGAGTGGCGTTAAGGCCCACTGTGCATGGATTTCTAAAGCCATGGTAAAGTGGTCAGGCAC
This sequence comes from Pseudophryne corroboree, assembly GCF_028390025.1. Classification (NCBI taxonomy): domain Eukaryota; kingdom Metazoa; phylum Chordata; class Amphibia; order Anura; family Myobatrachidae; genus Pseudophryne; species Pseudophryne corroboree. Next base: position 534,151,959 of record NC_086446.1, on the reverse strand, counting down.
ATTACTAGAGGATATGGATACAATGGATAGAAGTGACATTGAATTGTTTTTACACAACATACAGGATTCTGCGGGGTTCATGGTGGAATCCATGAAGGACCTGGGTACACTGACTGCACGGATATCTTCATGTCGGTCTCAGCCCGCAGGGGACTCTGGCTACGCAAATGGTCTGCAGACGCGGAATACAGGGGAAGTGTGGAGAACCTACCCTACACAGGTCAGGCTCTATTTGGGGAAGCGTTGGATGCACGGATTTCCACGGCAACCGCGGGTAAGTCACCTTTCCTTCCCTCTGCTACACCTTCTATGAAGAAACCATTTCCTTCAGCTGTGCTGCAGTCCGTAGGACCGCTAAGGCAAAAAAGTCCAAGCCTACTATCACTTTCTTTAGAGGTGGTTGTGCAAAATCCAAAAAGCCTGCACCCGCAGGCTTTTTCATGGTACAGAAACCGGATTGTTTTGGTCAGACCAATTTTGAACTTGAAATCATTGAACCCTTACCTGAGGGTGTTCAAATTCAAAGTGGAGTCTCTCAGAGCAGTGATTTTTGGGTCTGGAGGAGAGAGAGTCTCTGGTATCCCTGGATATCAAGGATGCGTACCTCCACATTCCAATTTTGCTGCCACACCAGGCTTATCTCAGATTTGCACTGTTAGTCATCAGTTTCAGGCAATGCCATTCGGCCTCTCCACAGCACTGAGGGTGTTTACCAAGGTGATGGCAGAGATGATGGTTCTCCTCCACAGACAGGGGGTGAACATAATCCCATATCTGGACAATCTGCTGATAAAGGCATCGTCCAGGGAGACGACGTTGCAGTCCATTGTTCTCACGACTCATCTGCTCAGGGAACACGGTTGGATTCTGAACCTTCTAAAATCACATTTGGAGCTGACCAGGAGGTTGTCTTTTCTGTGACTGATCTTCGACACCAAAGTTCAGAGGGTGTTTCTCCCGGAGGAGAAAGCGTTGGTGATACCAAACAATGGTCTGGGATGTCCTGAAGCCAGCCCGGGTTTGGGTTCATAAGTGCATTCGCCTTCTGGGTAAGATGGTGGCCTCTTACGAGGCTCTACAGTAAGGAAGGTTTCATGCTCGGTCCTTCCAACTGGATCTCCTGGACAAGTGGTTGCGATCTCATCTACACATGCACCAGAGAATTCGTCTGTCGCCGAAAGCCAGGATTTCACACCTCTGGTGGCTGCAACTACCTCACCTTCTGGAGAGCCGCAGGTTCGGCATTCAGGACTGTATCCTTTTAACCACGGATGCAAGTCTCTGGGGCTGGGGCGCAGTCATCTACAACGGTCTTCTCCAAGCGGGTCATCTTCTGCGAGATCGAGCCATTCAAGTGCAGTCGGACAGTGTAACGACAGTGGCTTACATAAACCGACAAGGCGGAACGAAGAGCAGAGCTGTGTCAGAGGTAACAATCATCCTCTGGGCAGAAAAATACGCGTTGGCGCTGTCAGCAATCTTCATTCCGGGAGTAGACAACTGGGAAGCAGACTTCCTCAGCAGACACAATCTCCATCTAGGAGAGTGGGGACTCCACCCGGAGGTGTTCACAGAGGTAACAGATCTTTGGGGTGTACCTCAAATAGACATGATGGACTCTCGTCTCAACAAGAAGCATTCCGAACACGGTTATTCCTACCCTGATACAGGCTAGGAAAGGAGTAATGTCTAAACATTACCATCGTATTTGGAAAAAATATGTATCTTGGTGTGAGTCCAAGAAGTTTCCAACAGTGGAGTTTCAACTGGGACGGTTTCTCCTCTTACTGCAAGCAGGTGTGGATATGGGCATGAGGTTGGGATCCGTAAAGGTCCAGATTTCGTCCCTATCCATTTTCTTCCAGAAACAATTGGCTTCCTTCCCTGAGGTTCAGACTTTTCTGAAAGGGGTTCTGCACATCCAGCCTCCCTTTGTGCCGCCTACGGCGCCCTGGGATCTTAACTTGGTGTTACAGTTCCTCCAATCGGATTGGTTTGAACCTCTACCGGAGGTTGAGGTCAAGTTTCTCACGTGGAAGGCTGTCACTTTGTTGGCCTTAGCTTCCTCTAGACGTGTGTCGGAGTTGGGGGCTTTGTCTTGTAAGAGCCCCTACTTGATCTTCCATGAAGATAGAGCTGAGCTCCGGACACGTCAGCAGTTCCTTCCGAAGGTTGTGTCGGCATTTCATATCAACCAACTTATTGTGGTGCCAGTTGCTACTGACGCCTCATTTTCATCAAAGTCCTTGGATGTTGTAAGGGCTCTGAAAATCTATGTGAAGAGGACTGCTCGTCACAGAAAATCGGACTCTGTTTGTCCTGTATGTTCCCAAGAAACTTGGGTTTCCTGCTTCTAAGCAGACGATCTCTTGCTGGATCGGGTTCACTATCCAGCATGCGTATTCTACGGCAGGATTACAGTGTCCTACATCTGTTAAGGCCCACTCTACCCAGTAAGGTGGGTTCTTCCTGGGCGGCTGCCTGGGTTGTCTCGGCTTTACAACTTTGCAGAGCGGCTACTTGGTGTGGGTCGAACACGTTTGCTTAGTTCTACAAGTTCGTTACTTTGACCAAACTTCAGGTCCTCAGAGGCCAAACAGTTCTGCAGGAGCCTCCGCTCTCTCCCTCCCATTCTAGGAGCTTTGGTACACCCCCATGGTACTAATGTGGACCCCAGCATCCTCTAGGACGTAAGAAAATAGGATTTTAATTACCTACCGGTAAATCCTTTTCTCATAGACCGTAGAGGATGCTGGGCACTCGCCTAGCGCTTCGTGATCCTGCAGTGGTTACTTAGTTCAGTACTGCTTATTTCTTGTTTAAGTACTGTTTGGTTACTTGGTTAAGTAATATTATTCAGCCGTTGCTGATTTTTCAAGCTGGTTAGCTTGATTTGCCTTGTATGTGTGAGCTGGTGTGAATCTCGCCACTATCTATGTAATATCCTTCTCTCAAAGTTGTCCATCTCCTCGGGCACAGTTTCTGGTAGGAGAGGCATAGAGGGTGGAGCCAGCCCACACTGTCAAATTCTTAAAATGCCAGTGGCTCCGTCTATACCCCATGGTACTAATGTGGACCCCAGCATCCTCTACAGACCACGAGAAAAGGATTTACCGGTAGGTAATTTAAATCCTATTTTTTTTTTAGAAAACTTCAAGGGCCGCAGCACTTTCTATGTCTTTATGACCTGCTGTGCTGCGGCTCCATCACCACCCTCAGCGGCGCTGCATACTCCTGCAGCCTGGTTCCCGGGTACTTGCAGCGGAGACATACCAGTTTTCTCCAGGCACACCACCGTTTTTATTCTCCAGGATTGCGCTTGAATGGAGGAGGTAAGGTAAATCGTGATCCGGTCGCGGTCCCAGGAGACGGACAGCGCCGCTGGCATGGACAGTGTCGCACAGGGACCCCACTATATCCACCAGGGCAAGGAGCACAGGTCAGATTATTAAAATCCATTTGTAAAAGGCTCCACAGTACCTGGTGGTGAAGTCCAGCAGAGGGAATAAGGCGCTGACCTGTAGCCCCTCCTCCAACTCCGAGCGCCATCTACTGCTGGTGTTCCTGCCCTGGAGCTGCATCTCTCTCTCTCCCTCACCCCCTGAAGAGGTTTTGGCGCCTTTACATAGCTCTGATCTCCGGGACTTCTGTTGGTATCTCATGTGGAAGGTTGAGGGTAAAGGGGAGGTGAGAGAACGTAATTTTAAGGGGTGGTCTTCAGTATGCTGGCTGTCGGGATCCCGGCGCACAGTATACCGGCGCCGGAATCCCGACAGCCGGCATACCGACACTTATTCTCCCTCGTTGGGGTCCACGACCCCCCTGGAGGGAGAATAAAATAGCGTGGCGCGCGCAGCGAGCCCGCAAGGGGCTCATTTGCGCTCACCACACTGTCGGTAAGCCGGCGGTCGGGCTCCCGGCGCCGGTATGCTGGTCGCCGGGAGCCCGACCGCCGGCATACCATACCACACCCATTTTAAGTCCCAATTTGGTTTAATTGTAAACTGTTTGCTTGTTTGTCATCTATTGGACCTGCTTACAGTATGTTTGCTTTTTTCTGTGACTGAATGACCATATGTCCAATCAATATAACAATCATGCTTAATTGGGGTCTGTTGTATTCCATCATAAAGTGCTAAAATAGTCTGGGAGAAAACTTTGCTTTTTCCTTTTTATCTTCAGTCATATGACCATTAAAGTTCCAAGGTATACATAAAAGAGAAAATAAGAGCAAGCATCGTGTGTACTGTCTTAAAACCACATATCTGTGGCAAAGTGCAGTGTAATGGTTACAAGGCCGACCAGCATGCTAACAGCTGCTCTCCCTTGAAATGCTATATTTTTTTATCTCGGCGGCTGCGTGTGATGTCACACAGCCACCCCGATCAAGCCCCCGTTTCGAAGCCACGCCCCTGCAACGCTCTGTCTCCACCATGTAAATGGAGTGTTGCCACCCCCCGCCCCGCGAACGCCTCTGCCTGATTGACCGGCAGAGGCGTTCGCATTTTTTGCGGGTGTTCGCAGAAAATGCGGACGTATGTGCAGGACAGGCTCTGCGCATGTTCCCTCATCCTTTTAGCTTTTTTTGCGGTTTGATCGTGTGTTGCAGTCCAACCTGAATCTGGCCTTAATGCCGGAATGAACATTTTCTCAATACTCAAAAACATAATAATTTTATCGCCTTTAATTGAATCCCCATCTCTAAATCTGTTTACAAAGTGCTGTGATTCAGTGACCATGGCTTTTTTCCATGCCAAATTCCATTGTGCTACATATACAGAATCAGTCGCAAACAGATATACAAGTGTTGAATATCAAATAAACACTGCAACTAAGACCCATATTTTGGGCATAAAAGTTTCATGGTGAAATTAATTTCCAACTTGTTGAGGTGTACGGTAATAACGTCATGTCATGGAAACAGATTTGGGTTTGGTGCACTGCCTTTGATAATGACAGTGCAAACATTCAAGATGAGCCAAGTACAGCCACAACAGGCAGTGCAGCAAACCCAGACCCATGATGTTCACTATACACCTCGACAAGTTGGCGATGGATTTGAGCTGCTGATGTGTCCTTGACACGCACAACTCTGATCACACAACACACCTCAATTGGCAGTGGTGCAAGTATAAAAAATGTCTTACAGGTACTGTGAGCGCGCGCCGAAGGCCAAAAAATGGGTGTGACCAAATGCCACATGGGGTGTGGCTAATGAAAATGGTGGCGTGATACACATATGGGGGGGGCAGATACACATATGACCCCAATAGTGCCAGATGCACGTTGCCCCACAGTGCCAGATGCACGTTGCCCCACAGTGCCAGATGCACGTTGCCCCAATAGTGCCAGATGCACGTTGCCCCAATAGTGCCAGATGCATGTTGCCCCAATAGTGCCAGATGCACGTTGCCCCAATAGTGCCAGATGCACGTTGCCCCAATAGTGCCAGATGCACGTTGCCCCAATAGTGCCAGATGCACGTTGCCCCAGATGCACGTTGCCCCAGATGCACGTTGCCCCAGATGCACGTTGCCCCAGATGCACGTTGCCCCAGATGCACGTTGCCCCACAGTGCCAGATGCACGTTGCCCCACAGTGCCAGATGCACGTTGCCCCACAGTGCCAGATGCACGTTGCCCCACAGTGCCAGATGCACGTTGCCCCACAGTGCCAGATGCACGTTGCCCCACAGTGCCAGATGCACGTTGCCCCACAGTGCCAGATGCACGTTGCCCCACAGTGCCAGATGCACGTTGCCCCACAGTGCCAGATACACAAATTTCCCCCTTCTCCCGAGTGCCAGATATGCATTGCCCCACAGTGCCAGATACACAAATGCCCTACGAGTGCCAGATGCACATTGCCCTACGAGTGCCAGATGCACATTGCCCTACGAGTGCCAGATGCACATTGCCCTACGAGTGCCAGATGCACATTGCCCTACGAGTGCCAGATGCACATTGCCCTACGAGTGCCAGATGCACATTGCCCTACGAGTGCCAGATGCACATTGCCCTACGAGTGCCAGATGCACATTGCCCCACGAGTGTCAGATGCACATATGACCCCACTGTGTCAGATATACATTGCCCCCCAGTGCCAGATACACGAATGCCCCCCTTAGTGCCAGATATGCCCCTAGTGCCAGATACAGAGATGCCCCCAGAGTGCCAGATACAGAAATGCCCCCCAGTGCCAGAGATGCCACAGTGCCAGATACAGAAATGCCCTCTAGTGACAGATACAAAGATGCCCTCAGTGCCAGATATGTCCCCAGTGCCAGATACATATGTCCCCGCAGTGCCAGCTACACATTCCCCCCCCCTTCCCCTACTGCGCTGCTGCTTCCTTTGTGTGAGGGGAGGAGAGCGCAGCGTGCGAATTGAAGGTAGCAGCGGTGCGGTGAGCAGCAACAGGGGAGGGAGGGAGCGGCTGCCCGGCAGCGTGGGTACGGTGTACCCACCGCTAAATTCTTAAGGGTACGCTGTACCCACCCGTACCCGCACACTTGCAGCGCTGTCAATGGGAGACCATGTTTCCTGTCATGGCAGGAAATTAGAATGGAATAGAGAACATTACACACGTGAGAGGACCGGTTACTTTACTTATACCCCTTTCACACCGCAGCTATAACCCGGTAAATTGCCATTTTTTAAGCCTTCCAAAACGGTTCTAGCTGCAGTGTGAAAGGGCCACTTTGAATTTACTGGTTACAGATTACTGGTATTTTAAACGGTTAAAAAGCAGGGTCCTACACGGTTCAGACCCGTTTCATTGTGCAATGTGAAAGGCTCTGAAACGGTATTTCCAAACCACAGAAGGTGATAGGCTGTCTCCATGCATGATGTCACCAGGCAGAAGCAGGAAATAAACTGGAGGAAACACATGAGAGCAAAGAAGCATTTTATTATACAGAATACAATTTTTAAAATGGCAAATTGGAGTGATGAGGAGGTTAGGGAGTTGCTTAGGATGAGAGGGGATGAAGAAATATGTAGCCAAATCACTGGGACAGTGAAGGATGCAGTCATCTACAAAAACATGGTAAAGATGCTTGAAGCTGCTGGGTTCCATCGGACGACTAGCCAAATTATTAATAATTAATTAATTATTAATAATGTGTGGGCCAGAAAAGTCCATTTACAATGACAACCACTGTTTTCTATGGGAGAAACGGGTTCAGTGTGAAAGGTACCAAAACGGTAATATACCAGTTACAACATGCGATGCGAAGGGGGTTTAACTGCTCAGACCCGTTTTAAGAACCGTTTCAAAAGCACGGTTTGCGATGTGAAAGCAGCATTATTGAACCACCCTTGTATAACACAGTGATCTGTGACAAACAACAGTGTACCGATAATGTCGATATTATCTTAAACCATAAAGCTATACCTTTAAACACACTTTTACCATGGAGCCGCTGCGGCCGCTAGACTTAATACACACGCTACGTACTTTGTACGCTATTTGCGTACTGAGTCCCGTACCTTGTACGGTCTTAGCGTACAAAACGCCACGCTGGGGGTACAAAGTAAACACAGCGCGCACACACTCTTGATATACTTTAAACCTTATTAGAAATGCGATGCAATGATATTATTACACTCTAAACCTTATGCAGCAAAGCACTGCAATGATGTTGCACCTTAAACCTTATGCAGCGTTGACGGTATAAAGTACCCGCAGTGCGTACACACCTTATCAATACACTCTTAAACCTTATACAGTTAGGTAATGTAATATGCTTTAAACCCTAGCAGGGAAAAGAGGATACAACACCGATGTGTAGTTAAACACTGGGCTCCGACACCTCAGCATATATATCTGGAAGGGGATAACAATACAATTTATACACTACAATATACAACAGAGTAAATTGCTACAGTCAATGTACATACGTGAGAATATTCGCTTGCGCAACCTGGTCCAGTCCTCTGCTCATCAGGTAGATAGCGCAACAGGCTTTTTATACACTACTTCCAAAAGCAATACAATGGATACTGTAATCCCTTTGTCCATTGGACACAGGAATGCACTTTTACAGTACAAGAGAGGTCATAGGTCGATTTGAATAGGTGGGCGATGTCTTTCCTAACTGCTCTTGTGGGTGGTCTCCTCTGGACTCCCGCCGCATACATAATATACAGTAAATACAGTTTAAACCTATATTCTGCTTCTGCACCTAACTATCCGCAGGAATATGCGATCTTCCTCAAACCAACACCAGAATGTTTCCCTTAAAATACCCTACAGCTGGATACCAAACACCACCTTGTAACCTTGTTCTGTCCCCTCCTATCCTGTAAAGGTGAATCTCTTTGTTCTGTAACCATTTTAAACAGCTATTTCTTTCTGATGTGGTGCAGGGGGGCTATGTGTACAATGTGTACTATTTGGATTAAATATGTAATGTTTTGATAACCCTCCATGCGTTCACAAACTCCGCCGTAAATACCCATACCACGCGCAGGACCGCGGGAGCGACCATACGCAAATTGCGGATATGTGCACGCACGGCGGAACAAGTGCACGCGCAGCGGGCATGTGTGTGTGGTTAGTACGTGATGTGTGTACTGGAATATTTTTCGACTTTGACAGTACATACAGTATGACAACATGGTTTCCCACTTAGTTGTATTTGTCAGTTTTCTGTATAGACAGCAATGTTAATGAGTCTGCATCAGAGCCGGATTAAGGGGGGGTCACAGGGGTATGTACCCCGGGCCCTCCTGTCTCAAGGGGCCCCCGGGCTGAGCTACTCTGCCTCAGACACAACTGCCCCTTTCACACAGTCGCACTGAGCAGCTGCAGGAAGAGTTACAGAGCTACAGCAGTAGCTCTCTGGCTTGAAGGGGTACGCCTCCTCCCAGCATCACTGAGAAGAGACGGATACCCAGTACGGAGTCAGTCGGACTAGGAGAGGAGAGTCAGACCTCCGGCTTCTGCTGATAACAAGTGCAACAGGTTAAGCTACAAGGAGAGGTGATTGCCAAATCACCAGCTGCACACAGTAGTAGTGTGTGTTTCAGTCTTTAGTAGTGGAGGTGGGGTATGAATGCATGTCATGAAGTGTGTTTGTGTCAGTGTGTGTGTCAGTAAGTGTGTATTTCAGTAAAGAGAGTATCTGTCAATAAGTGGTGTCAGTAAGTGGCACCTGTATCAGTAGGTGTATTTGTGTTGTGTGTGTCAGGAAGGGGTATTTGCGTCAAGTAAGTTGTATCTGTGTCAGTAAGGGATGTCTGTCAGCAAGTATGTATTTGCCAATGTGCTGTCTGTGTCCATAAGGGCTATCTGTCAGTACAGTAAGTGGTGTCTGGGTAGGCATTTGTGTCTGTGTGTTTGTGTCAGTAAGAGGTGTGTGTTGGTGTCAGTAATTGTTGTAATTGTGTCTGTCAGTATGTTTGTGTCAGTAAGGGATGTATGTCTGTGTCAGTAAGGGTTGTCCATGTCAGTAAAGCAGTATGTGTGTTTATGTGTGCAGCTATGGAGCTGTGTGTGTGGCTATGGGGGGCAGTGTGTGAGTGAATTTGCATGCAGTTGAGGGAGGGGTGCTCCAAACAGATTTCTTGCTTAAGGCCCCAATGAAGTATAAATCCTGCTCTGTATGTGGGTACAGGGAATTGCTGTTGTGGTAAGAGGAGTACACACACAGCAGGCATAACCAGGAGGCACGGTGCTGACAAGAGGGGGAGGGTACCCCTGTCTTTAGTTCCCTGGGCCCCCCAAAGGCTTAATCCGGCCTGGTCTGCATGCTCTTTGCTACTTTTCCACTAATATTATGCTACTTTTTTGCTAGTATTATGCTTCTTTTATGCAAATATTTGTGCGAATTTTGCACAATTGAAAGTACTATTTCCTTGAATATTTCAAATAGAGAACCCAACATTTTTTGAGGGAACTTGCATATTACAAAAATCCTGTAACATGTGGTGCAGAGTGTATCCAATACTGTGGCGTCAGACATCGTTATGCTTAAGCTTCAATTTTATATACCTTTTTCTTAAAATATGCATCTTAACTTGCGATTTATGCAAGTTCCTTTGTGACAAAACTACTAATCCTAAATGGAGAAGAGGTCCTGGTGGTTTATGCATGTTAACTCCGAAAGGCAGATCCTGCACGCAGCCTGTAGATCAGCCAACACTCTGCCTACCATATTTCATTAAAAAAAAAAGTGCAATGCAAGATGGTGGCTAATTGAATCTGCCCCTATAAGTGAATGTGTATGCAAGTCATATAATTCAGGAAAACATATGCAAGCACAGTAATTGCTACCTGTAGCGGAACGTCGAAGCTGAGCCAGGCGTCTCGAACCATATAACGCAAAAAAACGAATTTAAAAAAAATTCATACCTACAAAAGGTACAACTTTAAAATGTCTCAATATTTGATAAAACACTCATTAATATGATAGACAGATGTGTCCTCATAATCGTTCTTTTTCACAGAATAACTTAATTGACTATTGCCAGTTATTCATATTCTTTGTGTCTTTGTACAACAGTGCACTTTTAACCTAATCAATATATTGCTGCCATTAAGTGATTTTGTAATTAAGGGTCTCTTTGCCATATGAGCTTCTTATTAGATACATTTGTGTGCTATTTGTAGAATGCAAGTTGAAAACCTGTATAAGAGAAGTCATAATTATGTTTGCCTAATTTTTTATTTGATTTTTTACATCCTGTATGTGCGTTTGTAACATGCTGCGCAGTGTGTTTTTGTTGGGTGCCAGTAGTGACTCGTCACTGGAGTTGGTCTGTTGTTCTGGAAGCATGCCCACCCTATGTCATTGTGCAAACTCCTTTAAAAATGTCACACTGACCTGGTAAAGTAAGTACTTGTTACAAGCAGTTGGTGCAGATTAAAAGATGACAGTCTTCTATGGAGGGGCACTCTGGGTGCAAGTTCAGCAGTCCTGGATATGCTTGGCTGCCCGCAGGCAGACCCCAGATGATGAGCAACATCTATTCACACCCTGCTCTGCTATGCAGTGAAAGTGCTCCCCTCCCCATGGGACACTGCAGTCTGGGTGGGATGGCAGGACAGTCCCGGTTATTCGCAATATGGCCATTTGTCCAGTCACGATACACCTTCACCACATCAGCACACGAACAGTTCACAAACTGCGCTGTTTGGACCAAAGGCCAGTAATCATTCCTTTTTGCAACTCTGATACATTACCCCTTTTACCCATGACAGCAACGAGTGCAGACAGCCTATCACATACTGTATCTTATATACCCACCAAGCCAACAAAGAATATTGTACCCTGTGCAGTATAACAATAAATATTTAAATCAACAATAAACATTTAAATCATAGCAAATCAGAGAAAAAATGTTTGCCATGCAATTTACGTGGCACTAAAAGCCTGATTGTAATACACAATCCAACAGCAAAAACTACAAAAAGGATGCCTGCGCATGCGTCATCATTTTGTGTGGCGCCCCGCAGAAAATCCGTTTGCGGAGTAAGGGGGTCCGGCAATGCTCCGTTTCCAAGGTGGAGATGGAGCGTTGCGGGGGAGCAGCTTAGGAACGGGGGGCATGATGGGGGTGTGATCGAGGCGGCTACGTGATGTCACACGCAGCTACAGCGTTCAAAAAGATGGAGGTGGGTTTCCTGCAAACGCAACCAGGCTGCGCCGGCAGGAGCCGTCCTTAATTTTAGTGATCACTCTGAAATTGCGGTGCAACTTCAATTTCAGCGTGGTCAAGGGGGGTAGCGGCTGTTAGCATCTTGGGTGCCTTGCCCTGCGATGGGTGACTCCCAGCATGCGATCCAAAGGATTGCAAATTCCGCTACTTAGCAGAATTTGCAATCCTTACTGAATCATGTCCTAAGGACCTTATTCAGCTTCTGTTGCACTGCAACTGCTAGCACTCGCATGCTGGGGGCTGCCCAGCATGCTAATTGCCGCCATTGTTGCGATCGCAATTCAGTTGTGATCGCATTGCAGACCTGGCAAAATAAGGGTACCTCCTTGCCTACGCAGCTTCGCTGTAAAGGTAGGCACAGTGTGGCCATGCTTACCTTCACAGTGGCCACGTGTGATGTCACATGGCCGCCCCGAAAATGGATCAGACCCGCCTGCATTTTCAGTGACACGCCCCCGCATTGTATCCCCGCAAGCGTAGGCAGAAGCGATCGTATCACTGCAATGCAATTGCATTTTCCAGGCCCTGCGCGTATGCATTGGGACGAAAATTGTATTGTCTATATAAGAAAGTTGTCATTACTGATACTTATGTTTCCAATGTAGTGTTTCTGATCCACTTTAACTGTATGGTACTTTACTACTACAACAGAGTTCACAGGTTGCGGGGTTGTAGGGGTACAGGTGAAAACTCCCCAGTGGGCCCCACTACTTAGGGGCCAACCTCCTCCCCTAGGGATCAGGTTCCAGACTGTGCACTTGAATTCTACATTATACATATGTTACATTAAACTGCACAGGACTATGGTTTCTTTTCTACAGTGCATTGCTGTTATACCCCTTTTAGACCAAGCCAAAAACCCGGGTTATTGCCTTGTCGACCCGGGTTGGCTGTTGGTGTAAAAGGTGCAAAAAAAGTTTCAGTTTTCCAGGGAATTCTACCTGGGTTTCGACCAGGGTTGATCACAGGAAAAGTCTGTGTTCAGGGGCAGTGTAAATGATTAACCCGGGTCATCTGACCCAGGACCCATTTACAGCAATGGGAGAGCCCATACCTCCCAACTGCAGAATTCTGCGGGAGGTAGGGGGACAGGGCACACAAAGTCTCTGTTGCTGTCTGCACTGCTATGCAGACAGCAGTGGTGTGGTGAACGTGAATGGATTTGCAGTATTTACTATGTTTATGTATCAAGGGGTCCAGACCATGCACTCTCTAATGGTTCGCCAAGCTTCTAAGCATGGGCCCCTACTACTGCATTTCCCGGTGGGCCCATCATGCTCCAGTCCGACACTGATGGGTGGAACTGTGACCTGAGATTCAACTTCTTGGGTATTAGCAGATTGATCAATATTTGTTCATCAGAAGTTGATTTTGAATTTGACCATTTTCAACATCCGCGATGTGTTTTAATTTGCATGTATTAAGAAGAGCACTTTCACCTATGTTTTCATATCATTTCCCAACAAATTTCTTGGTAGGTACCACACATCTTGCTCTATTTTCGCACTACAGCTCTTCCCTGTAAAAAAACGTTTCCAGACTGTCCTCTTTAAGGTACCACCAACACTATCATGGGAATGGTAACCTGTGACGAGCGAAGTGGCACAAGCCATTATGTGACTAATGATCTGAAGCAGTTTAGTTACTTTAATCCCGGTGGTTCCATGTTCTGAACGTGAACCCAAAATATTATCCTACTATATATTTGTCAAGACATACTGGGTGATTACTCACTCCTTATGAGCCCCTCCACTAATGGTCACACTGACATTGCAGCAAGGACCCCAGTACACAGCTTGCCGCAGAACAGTGTCCCCCTAGGAGCCGATTAGTGGGAAACGCAGGCCGCTCACACCAAAGTGCCAATACCTTATACATACAGCATGGGGTATATCTGTTAAATACAACAAAAGCGTATGTTTCATGTATGAGGTCCGCCGTCGTTTACTTGCTCTGTCCTTTGCAAACAACAAAAAAATATGAAAGAACAATTTCCAAAGGATGTCCCCATCGCTTACCCTCAACTGATCATCATCCTACCAATGCCTCCACCTTTTGTATATTTTACAATTTTAGAATAAAACAAACAAACAAACAAATCAACTTAAATTTTATAGAGCCCTTTGTATTTTCAAACTCTATGTGCTTTGCCCCTAATAGGTTTCTAAAAGAGGACAAAGTATTGGATAATTACATTTTATGTAGCGTATGATATTGACTTTAAATATGCACGTAACATTAGTTACCATTTATTAGATAAGCTATTTTATTTAATGGCCATCAATGGACATTGAGGTATTGGTTAGATGTCCAGAATCCTAATAAACCTTATACAGGTTGAGTATTCCTTATCCAAAATGCTCGGGACCAGAAGTATTTTGGATATCGAATTTTTCTGTATTTTGGAATAATTGCATACCATAATGAGATATCATGGTGATGGGACCTAAGTCTAAGCACAGAATGCATATGTTTCATATACACCTTATACACACAGCCTGAAGGTCATTTTAGCCGATATTTTTAATAACTTTGTGCATTAAACAAAGTGTGTGTACATTCACACAATTCATTTATGTTTCATATACACCTTATACACACAGCCTGAAGATCATTTAATACAATATTTTTAATAACTGTGTGTATTAAACAAAGTTTGTGTACATTGAGCCATCAGAAAACAAAGGTTTCACTATCTCACTCTCACTTTAAAAATTCCGTATTAAGGAATATTCTGTATTTCGGAATATTTGGATATGGGATGCTCAACCTGTAGTATCAAAAAATTACACACCTTACAAAGCTGAAGGAGACGTATTCATGTTTTGTAACGAACGTTACAAGTTAGTTATAGTGATGGTCACCTTTAATATTCCGCTTCAAAAACTGATTGCTCTTGCATGTGAACACGTGATAAACCACCATATACTAATCGTAACAACACCAAGTGATAAATTGTGGATCTACCATTTGCAATGTGGGAAAATCAAACATTTAAACTGCCTCCCTTCTCAAAATTTTCTTCTTTAGAACTATGTTAACTTTACATAATGTTCTCTCTACTTAATAATGTAAATTCCAAAATTATATTTATGATTAATGTTGCTCCATCTATGTTGTGGGACACAGAATATGAATATAGAAAAAAATTTAATTTTTTACTAAATTTGTCTTTTTTTTTTCTGTGTCTGTGTGAAATGGACCGAGCAGACTCGCACAAAGTCCTGCACTACTGTCGGATCACACATTAGCCCTAAATACAATATTTAAACTATGACATTTGACCACCCCACATGCCCCATCAATGCGCCTCAGATCATCCCAGATACCCCATCAATGCACCTCATAGTGTTCACTCTAAGAATACTTGGGGGAAAATTATAATACGGTCTTAGATTGCCCGTCATTTTAAAGCGGCAATCATTTACAAGGCAAAATCAGGTTTGTTTTGCTTTGTAAATGATTGCCGCTTTAAAAATATGTGCAATCTCCCCAAGCTCCGGATGTAGCATTGAGATAGATATCAGAGAGGTAGCTGCCCAAAGAAGGAGGACAAGACTGAAGATGGAGGGTGCTCCAATATGTGAGCAAGACCAGTGGGAAGGAGCCTGATCAGTGGGCAAAACCGGGGAAGGAGCCTGATGAAACGGAGTAAGTGAGAAGAAGCACAGAGGCCAGAAACATAGAAGTTACACAGAGAGGTGACACACAGAGGAAAGGAACATAGAAAGTTCACTGGGAGGTCAGTTTGGTGGGGCACCTCTATAAGGGCAGGGTGCATTTCAGCACTTTAAAATCAGTGAGGGGGCATAGCGCCCTTTGAAAACAGCCTAGCGGGAACGCGTTATAGCTATTTGCAATAGTAGCCTCCAAACAATTCCTCAAAGCTACAGTGTATGCCAGTGTGTAATGAATTTTATAGATGTAGTCTATGGCTGGAGGATGGATTACTTTAACATTGTGACCTTGAATATAGTTTATATATGCACATAAGTTAGTGTTGAGCATTGTGGAGGAAACCACTGCAGCGTTAACATTATCGGATCTCAAACTGTATTGTGTGCAGGGTAGTTCCTTTCCTGTACCAATTCTGTGCACCTCCTATTCCCTGCTGCTTTCTCCATCCTAGTGCCTCTATATTTGGGTGATAAGCAGAACTGTCGTCATGCATTTCACACTGCATTTACACTGTAGTATAGGTTGAGTATCCCATATCCAAAATGCTTGGGACTAGAACTATTTTGGATGTTGGATTTTTCTGTATTTTGGAATAATTGCATACCATAATGAGAGATCAAAGCAATGGGACCCAAGTCTAAGCACAGAATGCATTTATGTTTCATATACACCTTATACACACAGCGTGAGTTTTAGCCAATACTTTAATAACTTTGCATTAAACAAAGTTTGTGTACATTGAGCCATCAGAAAACAAAGGTTTCACTATCTCAGTCTCCCTCAAAAAATTCCGTATTTCGGAATATTTAGATATGGGATACTCAACCTGTATTATACTTTAGTTTACGGCACCACAAAAGTCTGCAGCATCGTACAATGTGAAGCACAGCAAATGTAACTAGACAGCACCAGCAAAAAAGGATGACAAACAAGCGGGGAGGGATACACTGATGGAGAGAATGGAGGCAGAGATAAATACAAAGAACGACGGACCTGCTAACTAGAGCTTACAATCTTCTGGCGTCTAAGGAGAGAGATCGTTATTGACAGCACGTAAATAGGAAGCACAGGGAGGAAAACTTCTGGTCTTTCCTCCCATACGTCTGCTGTTAATTATTGCACTATTCAAACAGTGACTGCAAATTGAAGGAAACAGTGGACCACTCAGTTTTCTTGGGAGAAGCCTCATTATATTAGATGTGAGTAGATAAAATAATTCAATAGGCACTCTACGCAAAAGTGTAAATATCAAATAAAAAAAAGTCCGATCACATGGGCAGCATGGACAGTATGATGGTTAGCATAACTGCCTCACAGCACTGAGGTCATGGGTTCAATTCCTACCATGGCCTTAACTGTGTGGAGTTTGTATATTCTTTCCATGTTTGCATGGGTTTCCTATGGGTACTCCGGTTTCCTCCACAATCCAAAAATATACTGGTAGGTTAACTAGCTCTCAACAAAATTAACCCTATCGTGAATGTGTGTGTGTAAATGTGGTAGGGAATATAGATTGTAAGCTCCACTGAGGCAGGGTCTGAAGTAAATGGGCGAATATTACCTTTACAGCGCTGCAGAATATGTGTGCGCTATATAAATAACTGGTAATGAATAAAATAAACAACCACTTGAGAGCCAATTTCTTCATTAGCATTAATTTTGGTCTCAGGAACCAGGATAGATGGGTACCTTTACAGATATATTATGTCCAAACATTTGGATCTCTCTGTGATATAACATACATATTAATACTGCATTGTTTTTTATATCATGAATCTGATACTTATTTATGTTTTGGAGATTCATATTTCCATCTGCTATTTTTTCCTTAGGTAAGATATTGTATTTCTCTTACGTCCTAGAGGATGCTGGGGACTCCAAAAGGACCATGGGGTATAGACGGGATCCGCAGGAGACATGGGCCCACTATAAGACTTTTACTGGATGTGAACTGTCTCCTCCCTCTATGCCCCTCCTCCAGACCTCAGTTAGATTCTGTGCCCAGGAGAGACTGAACACACACTAGGGGAGCTCTACTGAGTTTCTCTGGAAAGACTTTATGTTAGGCTTTTTTATTTTCAGAGAGACCTGCTGGCTACAGGCTCTCTGTTTCATGGGACTGAGGGGAGAGAAGTCAGACCTACTTCTGCTGAGTTAAGGGCTCTTTTCTCTTAGGCTACTGGACACCATTAGCTCCAGAGGGTTCAATCACTTGGTGCGCCTAGCTGCTTGTTCCCGGAGCCGCGCCGTCAACCCCCTCACAGAAGCCAGAAGAGAGAAGCCGGGTGAGTATGCAGAAGACAGAAGACTTCAGTGACGAGGTACAGCGTAGCGGTCGCGGTGTGCTTCATGCTCCCACACACACACCAACGGCACTCACAGGGTGCAGGGCGCTGGGGAGGAGCGCCCCGGGCAGCAAGTTACTGAAGTTTTTTCACTGGCAAAACCGCTTATTAAAGGTGCCTGGGCACTATATATGAGACCCCCCACCAGTATAATAATTTAAATTTGAGCGGGACTACAGTGCACCGGGAGGGGGCGTGGCTTAGCCACACAGTTTACCAGCGCCATTTTCTCTCTTCACAGTGCATGCAGAGACGCTGGCCCGGACCTCCACTCTCCTTACAAGTACAGGGAGCAAAACGGGGGGGGGGGGGGGCACAGTAAATTGGTGCTATATATTAACAGCGCAGATATCATATATTATTTTTTTAGTATTATATGGGCGCTGGGGTGTGAGCTGGCATACTTCCTCTGTGTTCTCTCTAAAGGCTTCCCTGTGGGTCTGTCCCCTTTGGCCAGTGTGAGTGTGTGTGTCGGTACTGTGTGTCGACATGTCTAAGGCTGAGTGCTCCTCCCCGGAAGAAATTACTGGGGGCGCAGAGAAGGATTTGGGAGTGACTCTGTCGGCACAGCCGACTGCTGATTGGGTGAATATGTTGAGTACTTTGAATGCAAATGTGGCGTTATTGTCTAAGAGGCTGGAGAAATCTGATTCTCAGACACAAACGTGGAGAAAATCCATGGAGGACGCCTTGTCTTAGGTACAGGCCCCCTCAGGGTCACAGAAACGTTCCTTTACCTAGATGGCAGATACAGATACCGACACGGACTCTGATACCAGTGTCGACTTTAGTGAAGCCACTTTACATCCAAAATTGGTAAAGAGTATTCAGTACATGATTGTGGCTATTAAAGATGTTTTACATATTTCTGAGGAACCTGCTGTTCCAGATACAAGGGTTTGTTTATTTAAAGGGAAAAAGCCTGAGGTGAAGTTTCCCCCCTCTCATGAACTGAACGCTCTTTGTGAAAAGGCTTGGGAGTTGCCTGACAAAAGGTGGCAGATTCCCAAGAGAATATTTATGGCATATCCTTTCCCCTCTGACGACAGGGAGAAGTGGGAGTCATCTCCCAATGTGGACAAGGCTCTGTCCCGTCTGTCCAAGAAAGTGGCGCTTCCGTCTCCTGACACAGCTGCCCTCAAGAATCCTGCGGATCGCAAGCAGGAAACGACATTAAAGGCCATTTATGTCACTACGGGTGCACTCCTCAGGCCTGCTGTGGCGTCGGCATGGATGAGTAGTGCTATTGCTAAGTGGGCTGATAATTTGGCGTCTGACATGGATACCCCTGATAAGGATAACATTCTTTTGACTCTTGGTTATGATAAAGCTAAATATTTATCGTATATAAAACACTTTAAGAGGTCTAAGAACACTGTACGCTATCTACGTAAGAAGTACCGTAAGGGTACGCAAGTTGCGTAACGATCGCTCAACCGTAGTCGAGACGCTCAAGCGTCACGTTCGCTTACGGCCCAGAGATCACAGGCAGGCACGCTATTGGCTGCCGACTAACGTAATGATTCGCTATAGCGTAGCGGACGCTCGGGACCACGAGGAGATCACCAGCGGTGCAGACGCTTATAACGTTAAACCTTTATATCTATACCTTTAACAACGAAATATACAGTAAACCTTAGTGTGGTGACAGAGTGTAAGTGCAACCTGGTGTAACCTGATTAACTACAAAGCTGCTTGAGCGTCACCGACGCTCAGGGAATACTTAACACTATAGAAATACACAGATACCTGGGCTTAGGGTCCAAAACCTATTATATGTATTATGACTATTATACTTGCAAAAGAATCACAGTACAAAGCATACACTACAATATAACATAGACTAACTAACCAGATAACTACACAGGAAATACAATACAATACAATACAATACAATCAATACAATCAAGGGAAAATAAGGGAGAAAGAGAGGAGAGAGAGAGATGGCTCATAATAACATCAAGACAATATGACTGCGGAGAAAACTTACGCACAAGGGGAAACGATCGCATGCGCCTCGATATCCAGCTCCCGATTATCAGCAATGAGAACCGTTGAAGAGAGTGAACTGGATATGGTCGGCCTGCCTATTTATGCCCCACACACAATGCAATTCAATGGTCCCTACAATCTTATTGTTCATTGGACACAGGAATTCGACTTCGTACTATAACAAAAGGTCATAGGTTGATTCATACAGGTGGGCTGTGACTATTTCCAACAGCTCAGGTGGGAGGGAAACTGGGTTTCCCGCCGCATGGGTAATAAAGTGCAAATAAAGTAAATGTTCATAAACTTCTTATGTCCATAACTATTCGCACGAGCGATTGATCTGCTTCAAACCAACACCGGAATATTTCTAATTAAATATTCTTCCGATGGATACTAAACACCACTGTATTACTCCTGTCTGACCCTTCGTATCAAACAAAGAGGGATTTCTCTGTTCATGAACATTCTATATTAACCAAACTTGCAGAATCTATCAAAGGGACCATGATCTACAAAATACATTATATAGTGAAAATATGTAATGATTGAGTCGCACGCTACGATCGCATAAACTCTACCGTAAATACGCATACCATGCGCCTGCGGGTGCCCGCGACTGTGAGTATGCGCACGTACGGGAGAGCGTACGCATGCGCAGCACGGACCTGTGTGAGGTGCAAATATGGTAGTGTGCATAGAGATATTTTTCTGACTTTGACAGTCCACCCTTTGGCAGTCAACAATAACTGCCACTTCCTGAAAACATTTCAAAAGGAGAAAAATATATGTTAGGGGTTAATACATTTACATGGTTGGGTAAGGGAGGAGAGAGGAGTAAGTGGGAAGAGGGTATGACCTAGTGAGATAGCAGAAGCATGTGTGTATGAGTCCATGTTTGGGGGGGTCATGTATCATCGTGCCGTACGTGTTGTAAATCAAGCTTCGAGGTATTGCGAAGTATACATGTGAATTCCTTCTTATCCCGTGGTACGGGTCTGTGGATGGGCTGTCAAACTTTACCGAGCTCTTTTTGGCTTTGGTTGTAACAAAAATGGGGGAGCACATTTTAGTTGATGATACATGAATGGGGGAGATATGTGATTGCTGATATCTGTGCCTGTATTCCCTATCGACTATGTGTGTCATTACCTGAGGGTTGTAGAGATGAAGATAAAGAACACTTATGGAAAATGCAGTGGTATTCTATGTCAGGTTAATGTACATCTGTCGGTTGAAGTTTTGTTCGGTATCAGTTGAAAGTCGTCTTCTTTGCGCTGTTTTGCCCATTAGGTGCGAGCAAAAAGCTTTGTCAATGCCATTAGATTTACAAAAAAAATGTTGGGCTAGCGTAAGTTTAAGAATTCTAGGGAAACTGGGGATCCATGGCAAAGTTCATCAAATGTCCGTATCTACAGTGGTCAAAACTTCTTCTTTGGTCAATCCGTTGTCTGTATAGCGTCTCGTCAACTTCCTTGTCCAAGTGGGTCTTGTTACCTTGGAGAAAACGGAAAAACAGGTGAAAGAAACGGACCGTAGAAATCGCATTTTCATCACATCATTGTTTCTACATTTGGGTCATAAATCAAGTCCAGGTTAATTACAGTTTCCTCACTCCTTAAACTCATTACTCTTGTACTTTGTTTGCACTTCATTAAAGCCTGACCGCATCTAAATATCAAGCCAATTGATATGACAACACCTAAGATACATAGGAGAAACTTCCCAACATCCATTATGACTCCTTGAGCCCAGTCTCCTAAACCGGAGAACCAATTTCGCGGGTTCAACCATGACACCCAACCAGTCAGCTCATTACCTACAGCAGCAAGAGTGAGATTGTGTCTCCTGCGAAATTCCCACTTCAATTGGAGAATATCGTCCATCTTTTGGTCTATGACCTCGACCGGATCCTCGGTGCTATTCGTAATATATGTGCAACATTTCACGCCGTATTGTGTTGCCAGTGTGACACAATATCCGCCTGTCACTGCTGTGAGGTAATTGAGAACCATTCTATGCTGTACCAGTTCTGTTTTGTAAGCCTGAAGTTCTCTTCCAGTATACCTAAACGTGTCATCATACATTTCAGTGATATTATCTAACAAATTTGCGAGCGCCGATATGTATTTATAATTCAGCACTCCTCTAGCGGTGCGGGTGAAATCTAACGCGATTAAAAATTGAATCCCGGTGGATTCACTTATCAGATCAGAGGCCGGATGCTCTGTCTTCTCTATCAGGTGCCTTTTAACAACGTGCTCGTAATGGGTGTGAGTATAAGGAGCTTGGGCACCACGGTGTATGTCTTTCATTTTGTCATGTGATACAGTCATTACTTCAGGCAGTACTTTTCCAATATAACACAATCCTTCAGAGTTTGGGGCAAGCCACTTGTACGCCTTTCTCCCGCATATGAAATATGCATCATCGGGGAGAACATATGGGACGGAGTAGGACATAACCATATTACACACCTTCCATGTGAAATCTCCTAACCCTAATTCTTCCATCTGCTTAGTACACGTATCAGGTTGTACGATATGTGCACAGTATCCTGGTGATACTTCTCCAACTTTAGTAATCCTATTTCCTAAGGTATACCTATACCGGAAAGATTTTCCTCTACTGGCTATGTGGCGTACAAGCTCTGTATCTGTAGGCATTCTATCTGCTCTATGCGAAAAGGTCATGGTGTGATTACTCCATGACACTTCCCAATTTCCCGGTTTTCGGGGATTGGAGATGTTGAAACATAATAGGGACCTATCCACATGGTATTGGTGGAGCTTCAAACTAGGAGGGCTGGAGATATTAAACCTCCGGTCCACCGGTCTCCCACCATTTAACTCAAGTACCTCCTCTATCGTTAAAGGAAATGGTACTAGCCCTGATTTGCTATGACCCTGAGGTACTTGAGAGCATACCCAACAATCTGTTTTGTTTAACACATTACCCACTAAGGAGTGATAGTCACTCAATGGATGCCGGTCCATATGGATATTAAAACTGGATTGGCATTTCTTAATGCACCCATCCTCAATGACATTGTTACAGAGCCTACAGATACAGTTTTCTTCTTAAACTAACAATCCTTCAAAATGTTTACAAATAACAAGGTTGTTAGATCGTGTCCGGTACTCGCCTTTGCTTGGTGATTGGGTTGCTATTGGAAATTTACACCTCCGTCTCAGTCATCAGGACCTTTCTGGATCCTTTCTCGACCTCACTGGTACTCTCACCGAAACAGACTGCTCTGGTCAACATCATGGTCAACAGGAAAATCCATATCACAGTCTCTTGGGGCAAGTCCATCTTACAGGAAGAGAAAAGAAGAAATTTGTAATGGGGGTATAAGAAAACAGTTTGAGGGGGAGAGAACTTGTTACGATAATAAGTTCTCTCGTCTTGTTCTTTTTGTTCTGCTGTCCTCTCAAAAAGGTGCTGTCTCTTCAGTCTTCCAAATGAACATTCTGGTGATGCAATATTCCTTCCTAATCAGCGATCTTTCTGTAAGGAGCAAAAATCTGGCATTACCATTGGTCCAACTGAGGGGTGACATACCATCTTTAAACCATGAAAACATGAGTGAGAAGAGAGAGAAAACGAAAAAAAAACCAAAAGAGAGAGAGAGAACACTTCATGTGCATATATATATTACATAACTCAACAACAAACATCAATAGGAAACGAGAAACAAAGCATTTTTATCAAACATTTTTTAACATTAAGAAAACATTGTTAGCATTATCAGGCTGTCATATCTACGTGTCTAATGGTCTCCTTGAACAGTCCCTCCCCACCAGCACCTGCATTACTCCACTGTTTGTATCTGGCCAGAAATACATTGTGGCGGATAGGTCATGCTGGGGTTTGGTAGACTTCTGCAAGGACCAAGTGGATATGCAATGTGTGAATTCTTACCAATAATCGTCAGAGATGGGGATAGAGAGAGAGAGAAAAACATTTTTCTTCACAAATACATTTACAACGTTTCACCTGGTCATTCCTGTGTCTTCAGTGAATGACCTCCCAATTTATTAACTATAACCTCAGGCTTACCATCAGTCCTAATGATCACCTTTCCTGACTGCACATTATGGGTGTGGGCCAAAATTTTTCCTATATGATCCCTGATTATAATTTTGTGTGTTATAACTTTGCTCATTTCTTGGTCTAGGGGGTCTGACTTTATGTGGGTTATTACAGTTGCTGGCATAATGCCCTTCTCTTCTACAATTATAACAAATCCTTGGTTTCCTCCAAGTGTCAATGACCTGAGGTCTTGGTTGATTTGATGCCTCCTTAAACGCTCGGATGTTCATCGCCATCAACCGTTCTCCCTGCGCTTCCCTGGTTCTTTGGATATTGCGGTCATGCTCGATAGCGGACTCTCTTAATGCAGCCACCGAGATGCCTTTCCAATGTGGTATGGAGGTTTGTACCCTGATTTTTAGTGTGTCTTTTAAGCTGTCCATTAATACAGACACAGCTACCTCTCTGTGGTGTACGTTAGTTTCAATGTCATCTATACCAGTGTACCTAGCCATATCCTGCAGAGCCCGGTGAAAATACTCTGATGCGGATTCACCTTCTTTTTGTTTTATTGTAAAGATTTTATTCCACTTTACTACTGTAGGAAAATATTCTTTCAACTGTAGATTGATTCTTTTTACATTATCTTGGTTATACTCGTTTGTTAGTGGCACTTCCTCATCTAGCTTACAATCAGCGATACATTTCAATGAATCAACATCGGGGGGTAAACATGCCCTCAAAACTGTCCTCCAATCTTTGTTATTTGGCTCTGCAGTGTGTCCTAGCACTCTAATGTATCTTTGACAAGCAACTAAGTCTTTCCTGGGATCAGGAAATTCAGACAGAATTGTTCTTAATTCTGTTCGGGAAAAGGGGCAGTACATGGCGATGTTCCTGACGGGGGTGACTCCTGAAGAGTCAGTTTTCCCATTTGGTACTGCAATTACCCTGACAGGATTAAGTCCAGTAACGTCATTCTGAATTGATTTTACAATATGAGGTACATTTGTTTGTGCGTAATGTATAATACCATACGTACCTGTGGACACGACCTCACCTGACCCTCCATTAGGGGGTTTGTTTACAGTCTTTACCGATTGGGTCGCGTCCACCTGGATGTCTTGTGTGATGGCTTCTGGAAGAGGTGCCGACATCTTTCTGGGTTCACTTTCTTGTTGGTGTTCCTGAGGGAAGTTTAACATGGGGTGCGACTTGCATGGGTTAATAGTTGTACATTCAACAGTATTACAATTAGCATTGTTACATTTATTACACTTATTCTTATCATCTATACTACAGTTGCTAAGAGCGTTTTTATTGTTCACCCTTGTGCTTTTCTCCGCAACCATAATCCCCTCCATTGCCATGTCTCTCCTCTCAAGATGAAAGTTAGGTATGTAAGTTACATTTCTCTGCATGTCACCCTCCTGTTGCCATAACTGTAAACAATCATAATGCTTGATTCGTCTCTTTGCTGATTTAATGAGACATATCCTTCTCCTTAAATTATGCAACACCTTTGAGTCAAAACTACCTATCCCGGGAAATGGTGCCTTATCCCCCGCAGTCATTCGTGTCCATTCATCACAAAAGGTCTCAGTGTGGGGACCATACCTCCTCCACATTACTAACCGAGCAGACCCTCGGGGTCTGCAAGCCTCTGGAGTCTGAATCCTGACCTCCGACCGTCTCTGTATTGTGCACTTGGCTGCCATTGTGGACCTGTCTAACACAGAAAAACTTCCTAAAATGCACCAAACACAGAACTTCGTTGGAAATCCTTAAAGCTCTTCCACTGAACTTCTTCTGCTCCGGGTATCTCCGGTCCGCCTTCTAGCAGACACGTGTAGCCGTTGCAGGCCCTATCTTTAGAGATTTTCCTGAGAAAATTCCCTTCCTTTTTCTTTACACAAATCACGCTTGCATGTGCTCCCTACAACACGTATGAGGGCAAGATTTACGCATGGATATACGACCTCATATCACGTTGCGTTATTGGTCACACATACAACCGTGCGGTCCAATCGTACCACTTATAGACACTTGTTGCCCATAAATGGTAGGATCATTGGAGTCTCCCTACTGTGCTCCAAAACAGCCAGAGCGTAACACAACGAAAACTTTATCACACTCTGTTGCACGTTTTCACTTCAGGCCGTGCTCATAGATCACACAGATCACAAAGTCCACAAAGCGGGATTTAATACCGTTTTATCACATAGACCACAAAGTCCACAAAGCGGGATTCAATACACTCATACCGTTTTCAACCCACTATCATTCTTATAGTTTTCTGATCAGAAAAATCATTTCCCGTAGTCTGATAGCTCTCCCCAGAGGTATTACAGTAAAGTAAGGTATTTAAACTAAGTTTTGGAAAGCTGAAATCAATTTGTGCTATTTATCGCTTTGCGTTATTTACCGCGTTGCGCTACTTATCGCCTGTTGTTTGAGTTACGTGGGCGTACCCAGACGCTCCGTTGCGTAATATACGCTGCGTGCGTCGGCCTTTGGATTGCGTATGCAAGTCTTTGTTAGAGACACGTGTACGCAAAGCAAAGATCCACCGTAACACAATTTATACTTTTATCAATGTAGATGATCCTTGATCATCTACCACACACCACACTGACTTCGCCTTATCTCCCAGGCAAAAACTGTGTGTTTGTCTACACTTTAACTATATTACCTTTACTCAAACTATTGAAATAGCGGCAAATCTCTCTCAGCACGTTTATCAACTATAAACTGGCAAACAGGAGAGTGACATACGAAAATACACAAATGAAAAGGAAATGCAGATATATATGTGTGCGTGCAAGACAGAAAAATAAACAGTTTTAAAAGACACTAGCGTTTTGCTCTTACCTCCGGTTCCCGGATTCCTTCAGCACCCTTTACCTAAGCGAAGCAGACGCTTATCCCGTCAGCACTACGAGGGATACAACCTCCCGCCCTTTGCTGATGGATAATGTCTGCTGATATTACCTAGTGCAGATATGTGAAGGACTGGACGGCCCCCAATTGATAAAGCTAAATATTTATCGTATATAAAACACTTTAAGAGGTCTAAGAACACTGTACGCTATCTACGTTCAAGCGTCACGTTCGCTTACGGCCCAGAGATCACAGGCAGGCACGCTATTGGCTGCCGACTAACGTAATGATTCGCTATAGCGTAGCGGACGCTCGGGACCACGAGGAGATCACCAGCGGTGCAGACGCTTATAACGTTAAACCTTTATATCTATACCTTTAACAACGAAATATACAGTAAACCTTAGTGTGGTGACAGAGTGTAAGTGCAACCTGGTGTAACCTGATTAACTACAAAGCTGCTTGAGCGTCACCGACGCTCAGGGAATACTTAACACTATAAGAAATACACAGATACCTGGGCTTAGGGTCCAAAACCTATTATATGTATTATGACTATTATACTTGCAAAAGAATCACAGTACAAAGCATACACTACAATATAACATAGACTAACTAACCAGATAACTACACAGGAAATACAATACAATACAATACAATCAATACAAGCAAGGGAAAATAAGGGAGAAAGAGAGGAGAGAGAGAGATGGCTCATAATAACATCAAGACAATATGACTGCGGAGAAAACTTACGCACAAGGGGAAACGATCGCATGCGCCTCGATATCCAGCTCCCGATTATCAGCAATGAGAACCGTTGAAGAGAGTGAACTGGATATGGTCGGCCTGCCTATTTATGCCCCACACACAATGCAATTCAATGGTCCCTACAATCTTATTGTTCATTGGACACAGGAATTCGACTTCGTACTATAACAAAAGGTCATAGGTTGATTCATACAGGTGGGCTGTGACTATTTCCAACAGCTCAGGTGGGAGGGAAACTGGGTTTCCCGCCGCATGGGTAATAAAGTGCAAATAAAGTAAATGTTCATAAACTTCTTATGTCCATAACTATTCGCACGAGCGATTGATCTGCTTCAAACCAACACCGGAATATTTCTAATTAAATATTCTTCCGATGGATACTAAACACCACTGTATTACTCCTGTCTGACCCTTCGTATCAAACAAAGAGGGATTTCTCTGTTCATGAACATTCTATATTAACCAAACTTGCAGAATCTATCAAAGGGACCATGATCTACAAAATACATTATATAGTGAAAATATGTAATGATTGAGTCGCACGCTACGATCGCATAAACTCTACCGTAAATACGCATACCATGCGCCTGCGGGTGCCCGCGACTGTGAGTATGCGCACGTACGGGAGAGCGTACGCATGCGCAGCACGGACCTGTGTGAGGTGCAAATATGGTAGTGTGCATAGAGATATTTTTCTGACTTTGACAGTTATATCAGGGACGCTGCAGCTTACCTAAAGGATGCGGCGAGGAATATTGGCCTCTTGGGATCAAGGGCTAATGCCATGGCAGTCTCGGCCAGGAGAGCGCTGTGGATTCATCAATGGAATGCTGATTCCGACTCCAAGAAAGCTATGGTAGCTCTCCCTTTTAAAGGTAGTGTCTTGTTTGGTGATGGCCTCGCTGACCTGGTGTCTACCGCTACTGTGTGTAAGTCATCTTTTCATCCTTATGTTCCCGCACAACAGAAAAAGGCACCCCATTATCAGATGCAGTCCTTTCGGCCTAATAAATACAAAAAAGGAAGGGGCTCGTCCTTCCTCGCTTCAAAAGGGAGAGGAATGGGAAAAAGGTCGCCTGCTGTGTCGGGCGCCCAGGACCAAAAGTCCTCCCCCGCCTCTGCCAAGTCCACCGCATGACGCTGGGGCTCCCCTACGGGAGTTCGTGCCGGTGGGGGCCCGTCTCCGAGTCTTCAGTCAGGTCTGGTTTCAATCGTGCCTAGATCCTTAGGTGTTAGAAATAGTGTCCCAAGGGTACAAACTGGAGTTTCAGGAGATGCCCCCCCCGCCGATTATTCAAATCAGCCTTGCCAGTTTCTATTCTAGAAAGGGAAGTAGTAAATGCTGCGATACAAAAGCTATGTCAACAGAGGGTCATTGTCCCGGTTACCCCTTCCCAATGGGGGGAAGGGTTCTATTCGAGCCTCTTTGTCGCGCCAAAGCCGGACGGCTCGGTCAGACCGATCCTGAACCTAAAATCCCTCAATCTGTACTTGAAAACTTTCAAGTTCAAGATGGAATCTCTTCAAGCTGTGATCTCCAGCCTAGAAGGGGGGGATTTTATGGCGTCAGTCGACATAAAAGATGCCTACTTACCTGTCCCGATATATCCTCCTCATCAGGCCTTCCTGAGATTTGCGGTCCAGGATTGTCATTACCAATTTCAGACGTTGCCGTTAGGGCTTTCCACGGCCCCGAGGGTCTTCACCAAAGTGATGGCGGAAATGATGGTACTCCTACGCAAGCAGGGTGTCACAATTATCCCGTACTTGGACGATCTCTTGATAAAGGCGAGATCAAAAGAGCAGTTGCTAAGGAATGTGGAACTCTCCCTGACGGTTCTGCGACATCATGGTTGGATTCTAAATTTGACAAAGTCTCAGTTGATCCCAACAACTCGGCTGCCCTTCTTGGGCATGATCCTAGACACGGAACTGTCGATTCATTAATGCACTCGAGTGCTAGGGAAGATGGTTGCGGCTTACGAAGCCATTCCTTTTGGCAGGTTTCATGCCCGGGTGTTTCAGTGGGACCTGCTGAACAAATGGTCCGGGTCTCACCTGCACATGCACCGGAAAATAAGTCTATCTTCCAGGACCAGAATTTCTCTCCTGTGGTGGCTGCAAAGTTCTCACCTTCTAGAGGGACGCAGGTTCGGAATCCAGGATTGGGTCCTGCTGACCACGGATGCAAGCCTCCGAGGCTGGGGTGCAGTCACACAAGGAAGAAGTTTCCAGGGAAAATGGTCAAGCCAGGAATTTTGTCTCCACATAAATGTTCTGGAGTTAAGAGCCATTTACAACGGCATTCTGCAAGCGAAAAACCTTCTTCAAGGTCTACCTGTCCTGATTCAGTCGGACAACATAACAGCGGTGGCGTACGTAAACCGCCAGGGCGAAACAAAGAGCAGAGCGGCAATGGCGGAGGCCACAAGAGTTCTCCACTGGGCGGAAAAGCACGTAAGCGCTCTGTTAGCAGTCTTCCTTCCGTGCGTGTACAACTGGGAAGCAGACTTCCTCAGCAGACACGATCTCCATCCAGGAGAGTGGGCCCTTCATCAAGAGGTATTTGCAGAAGTGACAAGGCGTTGGGGAATTCCTCAAATAGACATGATGGCGTCTCACCTCAACAAGAAGCTTCCGAGGTATAGTTCCAGGTCAAGGGACCCCCAAGCCAGTGCAGTGGACGCCCTGGTAACTCCGTGGGTGTTTGTCGGTGTATGTGTTCCCTCCACTTCTTCTCATTCCAAAAGTGTTGAGGATCATAAGACGAACAAGGGTTCCGGCAGTACTCGTCGTTCCATATTGGCCACGGAGGGCCTGGTATCCGGATCTTCAGGAATTGCTCTTAGAAGATCCTTGGCCACTTCCTCTCAGAGAGGACCTGTTGCTGCAGGGGCCATGCGTATTTCAGGACTTACCGCGGCTGCGTTTGACGGCGTGGAGGTTGAATGCCAAATCCTACCTCGTAAAGGTATTCCCGGGGAAGTCATCCCCACTCTCCTTAAGGCTAGAAAGGAGGTCACGGCGAAGCATTATCACTGTATTTGGAGAAAATATGTGTCGTGGTGTGAAACCAAGAAGGCTCCTATGGAGGAGTTTCAGCTGGGTCGTTTCCTCCATTTTTTACAGGCAGGCGTGGATGCTGGCCTGAAATTGGGTTCCATCAAAGTGCAGATTTCGGCTTTATCTATTTTCTTTCAAAAAGAATTGGCCGCCCTTCCTGAAGTTCAGAATTTCGTGAAGGGAGTGCTGCATATCCATCCTCCGTTTGTGCCGCCTGTGGCACCGTGGGATCTTGAAGTGGTGTTACAATTTCTTGTGTCTCACTGGTTTGAACCTTTGCGAAAGGTTGAGTTAAAATTTCTCACTTGGAAAGTGGTCATGCTTTGGCCTTAGCGTCCGCAAGACGGGTGTCAGAATTGGCGGCTTTGTCTCACAAGAGCCCATATTTGATTTTCAATGTGGATAGAGCGGAATTGAGGACTCGTCAACAATTTCTGTCGAAGGTGGTTTCTTCGTTTCACATAAATCAACCTATTGTGGTGCCTGTGGCTACGGATGCTGTGGCAGTGCCAAAATCTCTTGATGTCGTAAGAGCTTTGAAAATTTATGTTGCCAGAACGGCTCTTGTTAGGAAAATGGAGGCTCTGTTTGTCCTGTATGCTTCCAACAAGATTGGAAATCCTGCTTCCAAGCAGACTATTGCACGCTGGATTTGTAATACAATTCAGCGCGCTCATTCTACGGCTGGGTTGCCGTTGGCGAAGTCGGTAAAGGCCCATTCTACCAGGAAGGTGGGCTCATCTTGGGCGGCTGCCCGAGGGGTCACTGCACTTCAGCTGTGCTGAGCAGCTACGTGGTCGGGTTCAAACATTTTTGCTAAGTTCTAAAAGTTTGATACCCTGGCTGATGAGGACCTCATGTTTGCTCAATCGGTGCTGCAGAGTCGTCCGCACTCTCCCACCCGGTCTGGAGCTTTGGTATAGACCACATGGTCCTTTTGGAGTCCCCAGCATCCTCTAGGACGTAAGAGAAAATAGGATTTTAATACCTACCGGTAAAAAATTTTCTCCTAGTCCGTAGAGGATGCTGGGCGCCCATCCCAGTGCGTACTGTTACTTGCAGTTGTGTTGTTGGTTGTTGGTTTCGGTTACACGAAGGTTGTGTATCGGTTATGTTCAGCTTGTTGCTTTTTTTCGTTCATACTGTTATCTGGTATTCCTGCTAATCCAGTTGTACGGTGTGTTTGTGGTGTGAGCTGGTATGTATCTAACCTTAGTTAACAAAAATCCTTTTCCTCAAAATGTCCGTCTCCCCTGGGCACAGTTCCTATAACTGAGGTCTGGAGGAGGGGCATAGAGGGAGGAGCCAGTTCACACCCAGTAAAAGTCTTATGTGCCCATGTCTCCTGCGGATCCCGTCTATACCCCATGGTCCTTTTGGAGTCCCTAGCATCCTCTACGGACTAGGAGAAAAGGATTTACCGGTAGGTATTAAAATCCTATTTTCTTTGTCAAGTAAATCTGCGTAAAAAGCTGTAATACAGAGATTAGTTTTGTACTGCTTTGGTTATGTTCATCTGTGTTATATCCAGGTTATGTACCAATATCAATTACCTAAATCCACTGGATTGCAATTCTGTTCCATTTTGCATTTCATTTATTGCTATCTGATTTCATAATAGCTAGAGACAGAAAATATGAAAAAGTATTTGTATTTGTGGCAGAGATGGATGAACTATTATACTTTAATTACGGCTTTGATGGGTCAGAGTGCCATTCAGAAACTGCTCACTACAGTATATACTGCTGTAGAGTCTTAGGGGTCTATTTACTAAAGCTTCTAAATTGAAAAGTGGTGATGTTGCCCATAGCAACCAGATTCTGTCTATCAGTTTCTAGGCTGCAATAGAGAAATGATAGACAGAATCTGATTGTTTGCTATGGGCAACATCACCTCTTTTCACTTTTAGAAGCTTTAGTAAATGTATTCCTTACGGTCACTAAGGGTCATTTGCAGTCATGCACTTCTTCTGTATTTATATATGACAACCTACATTTCTCCCTTGTTAAGGATCATACTATACAATTTTTTCTGCTGTTTTTGGAACATGTGTGTAGCGGGGTGGGGGTGCAATTTCATTTGTTAGTTGATTGAGAGACTGTAGAAAATGTACATGGTGGTATCCAGTCACATGGTCACCAGTTACCATGTTGACACTAGAACGGTTCAACACGTCTATACCCTTGGAATGTCGCCATTTGAAATGTTCACATCCTCAGAATGCCACTGGTTAAGTTGGGGTATAGGGTAAGGCTGTGGGGGGACTTTAAGGTGTGGGTGGGGTTAGGGTTAGGCACTAGTTGTCAGGTTTTATGTTAGGGCAGATATACTTACCGTAATTCCAGGGCATCACATCACTTGGCTGGTACTCATGGTCCTATGATCCGAAACAAGACGATTGAGTCTTCGCTGCCGCTGGGACCAGGTAAGATACCAATGGGCCAACAAGAACGTTAGGTTGACATTAAATCATGTCGACCTGTCATAAGTGTAGACATTTCTAAATGTCAACGAGGTAACGGTCTACACGCTAAGCAGGTAGACATTGACTATATCGACAGTCTGATGTTGACCTAACATACATCACCCGTAGTCAGTCACTGCAAAGCTCATCGTACTTCCAGTTTTAGGAGCAGCACCTCCTTCATGAATTTATTGTTTCAGTTGTACTTCTACGTACTGTGTGGTTTAGTCTTACATTAATTGTAATTAATGAATTACTTGTAATTAATTAATTAATTGTAACATTTTGAACATTTCTAGTACATTAGTTGTTTTATTGCTACAAATTTCTATTTTTGTAAAATTGTGACTGGAAACTGCATTACATTTATAGGGAGTATGCTGTTAGCTCTGATCACTTCGGAGCTAATGAATTTGCCCTGCTGAGTATTCAATTAGGGACGTTTTGGTCCATTTTGAAAGCATTTTTGTCAATGTCTTTTCACCTTTCTTAAAGTGAAAAGGCATTGGCAAAAAAGGCCTCAAAATCTGTGAAAATGGCCCGCGTGGATTCGCCAATTCATGTGTTTTCTGCCCCTGCCGCATTTTTCGCCTAAGCGAAAATACGGTCCTGCTATTGCATAGAGCGAATACCAATTCTCCCTAAAAATAGAGAAAAGCTCATTTTTTTTTTTCACCTAGGCAAAACTACCCGGAGCTAATTGCATACCCGTCATAGAGGTAAAGGACAGTAGTATTCATGATGAGCTGGAGGCACACAGAAAGGAAAACACTGTGTGTCCAACCGTGGAAAGGGGAGTTCCTCAGCACATACAGGGGCAGATGTACAGTATTAAGCCTGGATAAGTAATAAAGTGGAAGGTGGTAACTCCCCAGCCAATCAGCTCCTAACTGTCAAGTTACAGGTTGGTTTTGAAAAAATTACAGGATATGACTGGCTGGTGCATTATCACCTTCCACTTTATCACTTCTACAGGTTTAATACATCTGCCCCAGAGTCCTTATCGGCTCCTCTCCTGGAGAAGCCTGGATAGGTGAGGCAGGTGGCAGCTGGTGGGAACAGGGCAAGAGTATTTACATGCATTTTTCAGCCACTAATGTCAATGCATTTAAATAATTTTCCTACCTCAGATAATGCATCTTTTTGCACTCCCACGCTGCTATGCTGGGAACACATCCCTGCATGATGTCACAAAATCCTAGGTATAGGTGTACTGCACATGTTCATCCTTTTCACACGTGCTTACATATCCAATGAAACCAAATTTAACAACAGATGAGAACCACTTAGCCCTTCTAGTCTGCCCCATTTTTACCTTTTGGTAACCTCAACCTTATTTGAGCCATAGAAACATAGAATTTGTTTGCAGACAATTGAATAGTGGCTTTTCACAGGTCGCCATAATATCCCCGTTTTTATCGCGATACCAGCATTTTGCAGCTAATTGAATTCCTGCCTAATGATACGATAATTGCTGCATATACATAAATACCATGAATGTATATCAGAATGTTTCAAAACAAAAGGAAGCAGGTCTTGTCTTTTTGTGGTTCACTAAATATTTAAAACTTTTTGTTTAGTATAGAATTTCTAATGCATGTTGTACTATATGAACCAGAAATTTAATTACAAATAAAAGTGAAAAATTGTGAATGAAATTAAATTAAACAAAAAGTGTCTAAAACATAAAAAAAAGAGTCCTGCTGTGTGTTTGCATGGAGTATAGTTTTATATTTCAGGTTCAATGGTTCAAACTTGGGTGTAATGTCCTATACCAGTCACTAATATTTATAGAATTTAATATTACTCATGGTTTATTCATTTAACCTGAAATATAAACAAATTACATTCAGACTAAAGTTTGAAACACATTTTCTCTATTTCATATCTTTCACAACTTTTCAGTTTTACTTGTGCTTTTATTTAGCTGGGTCGTAGAGTACAACATGCATTAGAAATTGCATAATCAAAGTTAGTAGTTATTATTATTATTATTTTATTTTTTTTGGTTCATTTTTTTTATTTTATTTTTTTTATTGAATTTCCACAAGTAATAGACTAGGGGATAAAGAGAATAAAATAAGGAGGGATTACAGAAAAAAAACAAAAAGTACAGAAAACCAGGCGTTAGGTGCCATCAAAGGGAGTATGGAGTATAAGATAGTGTAATAGGCCCTACACACTCGGCGATGTGCCGCCGAGCTGCCCGACCGCCAATACGGGCGAACCGGCGGCGGGGGGGGGGGGGCGGCAGTGACGGGGGGAGTGAAGTTTCTTCGTTTCTTCACTCCCCCCGTCACCCGGCTGTGCAGGCAAATATGGACGATCTCGTCCATATTGGCCTGCATGCACAGCCGACAGGGCACCAGCGATGAACGAGTGCGGGGCCGGCGCATCGTTCATCGCTGGTGCCTCCACACTGCACGATATGAACGTTGTCTCGTTCATTAATGAACAAGATCGTTCATATCGTGCAGTGATGTCGGCCAGTGTATAGGGCCCATTAGTAAGAGAAGGAAAGGCACATGAGGGGAGAAGGCCCTGCTCTTGTCACATAATATCATCCAGCAAATACCATGTCACCAATATAACAGGACAAAAATATCTTAGCACAAAAGTTTTAATATTTAGTGCACCACAATATCTGCTGCTTCTTGTTTTAAAATGTCTTAAATAGTTGTCAACATGTTGCACCCCCTAACGGTGTGTGTATATCAGTATTTATAGGATCAACCATAAGTGATTGAATCATCAACTATATGGTTATTATTTGACTTGTGTAGATTGATTACTTTTGTTTTATTGTCAATGTATGGCAGAATGGACTACAAAGGTTATAGTAATAAGAACATGCACTATTTGAGACACTTCATACAAAGTTGAAACACATTGGTAATTTACAGGATAGGACCTATTTCACGACAAGTAGTGCGAGGATTTGCAGGGACCCTTTTGGACTGCGTATATTGGACTGTTGAATGTCCTATGTCAGGGGTATCCACTCAGCACTTTTATTCCGGTGCTATTGGTCCATGTTGTTTTTTAATTATGTATATCATTAAATACTTCTACATCTGAAGCCATCAGTGGTCCAGATAACTCAATAGACTAGCTGAACAGGACGCCTGCAGAGGGAGTTTAAGATGCATTTCACGGCCTGTTTTATTCCCCAAAAGGGTGTTATACCTTTTTGAATTTATACCTTTTTAGTACAAAACAGTATTATACTATGTTGGTTCGCTTAATTTCAGCAATTAGAAGAAACTCAGTGTGAGTACACTTTCTTTTAGTCTCTCACTTACGGTGTGTGATACAAGATCATCTGTGGGACCTCTACAAAGGATTGGTCCCTTTGGTACATGGTGCTTGAAGTAACTTCTCATTACGTTTTCATTTATATCTGAACACAGTACTCATTAAGACATGTAATTGAAGAAGCTCCATAAAGGGTTTTTTCTATTTCCTCTTTTTTTATTTTTAAAGACTATTTGTTGTGAGATCATATCCCAGTGTGTATAGAACAGGACTCCGCATGATAAATCTTTTTCCTTATCAGATCGGTGTATACTCCATGCGAACCTGAGATCACAGGCAGTAGAAATATGTCTGTAGGAATGATCCCAGAAATGCTTTGTGCGGCACTACAGCAGTGCCATACCGCACAAGAGTGCCTGGCTATCTTATGATATTACAGACACCAGGGAGAATCTGGCTAGAGAGACAGAGGTGTCCTTACCAGCAGCTTTTCCAGGTTATTTACACAGAACTTTACCTATATTAAGTTCAGTTTGTTTTATTTCCAGGATTTCATAGAATATATTGAGAAATTGTAAAAGGTTTTATTTTAGGTTAATATACTGAAGCAGCTTGCAGATCCATCTGTAATGTTAATTAGGAAATCTTTTAAATGGTTTAAATTCTAGATGAAATTAATTACACTTTTAAATTCCAGCATTACATGCCAAGTAAAAACTGTGCATTTATGTTTTTGTATTGTAAAAAGCAATTAAAATGTATTTTACATAGAATACGTAGGAGGACTTTCAAAACAAGCAGGTTTATGGAATTAAGTGATCCAAGCTAAGGAGTGTGGCTTATCATTGGTTATCTGCAGAGTGTGGCTTATCATTGGTTATCTGCAGTGCTGCCCATGGATCATTGCTGACCCAAGGGCAATTCAATCCAAAAAATTGCCTTTTATGGGTGGACAAAAAACAGGCAGTAAACAGCTTCAAGTTTGCTAAAGATCAGTTGAATGAGCCAGAAGAGTATTAAAAAAAATTGTTCTGTGGATGGATTGAATTTCCTTATACAATGGAACTTTTTTACTTGACAGTTGTTATGTTTGGAAAAAACTGAACACTGCATTCCAACATAAGATTACATAACATAACCTCCTCTCAAAGAATTTTAGATTGTACCAAAAAAATCTACATGAGACTATAAGGATGTTTGTGAATTGAAGCTCAACAGAAAGTGGGTGTTACAGCAAATAATGACATTAAGCACTCAAGATAGGTGGATGTCTGGCTGGGACCGGCTACGGACTGCATTATGATAAGGTGACCTTTACCTCTAAAGGGGGGTACTCACGGGAGAGATGTGTGCTGAGCGATCTTAACACAGACCGCTCAGCACACATCTCTCACCCCGCTCAGCACAGCGCGATGTGCTGAGCAGGGGGAAAGCCGACGGGGGGCCGCTCACTTCACACAACGGTGAAGTGAGCGACCCGCTAGATTGAGCCTGCATGCAGCTCAATCTAGCATCGGCGATAGCGATGCGCGGGGCCGCGCATCGCTATCGCTGGAGGGCATACACACGGCAGATCCGTGCTTAAAATCTAAGCAATCTAGCAAGATTGCTTAGATTTTAAGCACGGATCTCTCCGTGTGTACCCCCCTTAAATCTCCTGCAGTACACATCGGAGGAAAGGGACCTGATGAGAGTTAGGGACATACAGAGAGACAATGTGACATCTGTATAGTTAAACTAGCCAATTAAAATCAGTGACCATTCCTGTCCTAAACTTTACCGGTTAAAGTAAAGGTGACAGAGTTGTGGAATAAATTGGCTGTACCAATATGTTTAAAGGAGTCATTATTGTAGAACACTTAGAATACCTACTGTATGAGTCTCATGTAGAGCAACTACTTTGGCCTTATACAATTGCAATGGAAATTAGAACTGGAGGAGACAGATGTTTCATTCAGCAAGTAATTTAATTCTTGCCTCACTATTGGAAAGAAGTTAGGTTGATTCATCCTAGTGGACCAACAATTTTTCAGGAAATACCATCGTTGGGAAATGTCCTTGCCTTTCAATACATTGGTGATGGGTTAGAATTTTCGCTTTGGCAACGTAGCCACCAAGAAAGATGGAAAAAATTCCAATCCACTAAGCACTATCTGGCTGCCTACAGCATACGTTCCATGTCATGGTAAAAAAGGAACCCTCTATAGCTTGTTTCTGTATTGGTGTTCAACACAGATAGAGGTTTCATTAGCTAGTTAGCACATTCAATAAGAACGTTGTGGTAAGAAGCTTTTGAAGAAACTGAGACAGGAGATACCCCTGATCATTAAATTATTCTGACTGGAATAATCCTCCACATCAGCCACTTTGTCTCTAAATAGGATAATCTCGGACTGGTGATGTGAGCAGATCATTTTCAGTTGATATGTTTTTCTTCGTCTTTACCTACAGGTAGTCTCTATTGAATCAGATCCCGTAAGTTATATGTGTAAAGTATGGACAGACCTCTTCATCTCGGCTAGATGGTCCATCCAAAAAGATTGAAACTTCTGAAATGGGAAGGCAACCTTTTGGAACTAGTGTCACATTTTGGTACTCAAGGATGTTTTGAGTAGTACCAGTTGGATCAGTCCTCCTGCTGCATGAGCTGCTCTACTCCACCTCCTTCCCTCAAAGAGGAGACACTTTTGGCCCACTAGACAAACTGAAGAACATACACATATACCCCTTTTCCACCAAAGTCTGTCCCGGGATTTTTTTACCCGGCATTTTGCCAGGTCATACCTGGCTTAGACCAAGTTTCCACTGCAACATTGTCCTGTGTTTTTCTCATGTCGTTTACATACTTGTAGATGTCCTTATTAAAAGTGGCCTTTATTCAGACCCACAAAGATGAGGTCACAGTAAAGGAACAAAAGAATTGGGGGTGGAGTCAAGGTTCTGACTAAATTATGCATGTTCTGTGACTTACCTCATTATTTCCTGCATCTGCTCTGCAGCCCAGTATATTCTGCAAACCTGCACCTGCTTTACAGTTAAGCACACAAGCTGCAGTGAAATGCGTTGTATACTCCTGGCCTAAAAAATGGTCTACACTGTAAGAGGGTTGTTGGACTCCAGTTCCAGGGGAGTAAGGCATCATCGTAGGTGGCACTATCTTAGGTTAAGGTGTTTTTTTTTTTTTTTTTGTTCTCTTAAACATAAATCTTGCAAATGTAATTTCGGAAATAAGAATATGGGTGTCTAGTGAAGTTACTGAATCAATTATAGAGTTGCACCTTATAGAGCTGTAAATCATGAAACTGCACGGTCGATGACATTGGGGAACATGTCAGGAGCTTACCTCTGGAGCCGGGGTCTACCTATCCAACTGCTGTCTGTGTTGTGCAGCTGCGAGGCTGGCGGTGGTGATCAGTGCGGCTTCTGGAGCTTGGAAGACGTGAGTTCAGGCAGGTGAATGGGCATGCCCTTTCCCGCATTGGCATCCACCCTACCAGCTGACACCCATCCATTGGAGCCTCAACTTCAGCCCAGCGTGACAGTATACATCAAGACCAATGTCAAGGCCTCAGGGAATACTGCTAGGGTTTGTCCCTGTTTCTTACCGGTCCGGACGCTTGTTAGGGTACGACATGTCCAGCAATGTGCTGTTTGCAAGGCCGCAGTGATCGTCGCAGATAGGACTGGGTCTTCTGTGCGCAATGCACAAGGGTACAGAGTGACGGACTTGGGTGCTGGAGTGGCATCCCACCTGGCGTTGCTCCCGCCGGCCCGGCAGCATGGACAGCGCCATCTTG
Organism: Pseudophryne corroboree; assembly: GCF_028390025.1. Taxonomy (NCBI): domain Eukaryota; kingdom Metazoa; phylum Chordata; class Amphibia; order Anura; family Myobatrachidae; genus Pseudophryne; species Pseudophryne corroboree. The sequence goes on along the minus strand of NC_086446.1, from coordinate 534,112,022 downwards.
CTTACTGTCAGCTGACCAATTCCTCATAGCCTAAGTGTCATTTGATGCTCTCAGCCAATCCTTAGTCTGCCAGGGGTATAAAATTTTGTGCTTTCCAGGGCTCAGGTTGCCAGTGTCTGTGTGTGAGCTTTTGATTCTGTGCTCCTCCGGGAATTCAGTTACTGCATAGTACCTGCATTCTCCCAGAGCTTCTCTGCTACGCTTACAGTACCCATTGGTTCCAGTTCAATATCACAGTTACCATCGGTTCCAGTCCAATATACCAGACACCATTGGTTTCAGACTAGTATCAAAGTCCCCATCGTCATCAGTCTGAGAATCTAACTGGTTGTTCTCTGCTCCACCATTCTCCCAACCTTCAGTCTCTGCCTGATCCTCTCCCCAGTATCTAGTGCTAGGCCAGTTGACCCAGTCAGGGGCCGCGACTGGCCCGACGGATGCAGGGTTCCTTGGAGAAGACCACCAGCAGGGTAAAACTTTACGCCCTTGTTCTGGGTCTACACAACTACCTGGTGCTAGTTTCAGAACCCCTTTGGACTTCCCATAGGATCAGAGCTTCCCACGATACATATGCGAAGGAACTGCATTAAGCCTCCTAGCTGAATAGTGTGGTTTGGCTCTGCCTCAACCCACGACAGAAACAGGCTACAACGAGTTTTAAGGGCAACGGAAAAAAACATAGGGACAAATCTCCCGGCAATCGTGGATATTTATCGGGCAAGGGTCACAAAGTTAGCAGGGAGGATCATCGGTGACCACTCCCACCCTGCCCATGACCTGTTCTGAATGCTGCCGTCGGGCAGACGGTACAGCTTGATTCTCGTGAGAACAGCCAGGCACAGAAACAGCTTCTTTCCTCAGGCAAATAACTTGGTTAATTCAGCAAAAGCTTAGTCCTATTCACAAATCCGCTCTGTACTCAACTCATGTACTCAAACTATCCTTCATGTGTTCTTCCTTCCTTTTATGTTTCTTGTCGTATGTCATATTCTGTCTGGGAACTGTGGTTATCGGAAACAAATTTCTTGTGTATTATGTACTGATCTACTTGGCAAATAAACTGATTCTAGCAAGCACATCACTACTTCAGCCACTGGTAGCATTGATATAGGACCAGAGACATTCACACACCAAATCCACACACCCAGCATATCAGCAGGGGATGATATCCTCTTCAGTTGCCCAGATAGTGACCACAGGTAGGTCTATAAGCTCACAAAGCAAAGACTTACATTAAAGCAGTGGGAGAACGTCACAGCCTCGCCAAACCAGTGCAACTACAGACATGTAGAAGACATCAGGACCTGTAGGTCAGGAATCATCTGTCCACACTAAATTATTATTAATTAGTTAACAGTTTCTGGTTGTGACTGTACTGCTTGCACACTCTATAGATGGCATTAGTGATACTGTCCCGATTGCCGGCAATGGCAACCCCTCAAAAGCCTTCAGCTTCAGCGAAGCCTTCCTCAGCAAGTTGAATGGCAATGCGCTTGCAAGCGCAGACTGCTATCACACACAACATTGATAAGCTACCTGTCACCAACAGTTAAACTTCTGGCACAAGACAAAGGACGCCAACAAGCAGGGTGACATTGCTGGACCTCCTGCAACAGATAAGTTATGATAAATACTGGTGGCATATTCATTAGCATCACTGTAATATTAAACAGAATATGCCACCAGTAATAAGTATCAGTGTTAAATGGGGTCCTCAGGGGAGTGACCCTGATGTCCAGAAGTCACAGGGAGAAGCCCAGTTGGACTTGGAGTGACGAAGAGCAGAGATTTGTAATGCTAGGGGAGCTCACAATTACTAGGAAGGGAAGTCAGACCGTTCCACCAAGGAGGGTTAAAGATGGCTACCGCCCACCTCTCCCAGAATACTATCCCGGGTATTGTGGGCTAGAGAACAGCATTTGTAATATATATCCCTATACAGTGTTTCCCTATAGTAAGTGTAGACATGGATAACCAAAACGCAGTGCTGTGGTCTTGTGCTGTACCACTGCTGGCAAATGAGCCTGTGGCTCTAGGTGAACAACTAAGCCCAAGCTCCAGCAGTAGCTATGCATGAGAGAACCATGGCCAGGGGTTAAAGGAGCACAGCAAAGGAATTTGAACCATCGATCCAGCAAAGGAATTGGAACCATCTGAACAGAGACTACAGAGACAGAGCTTCAGATTGTAATGCCATCTGCAATGACTACCTGGCCACACCCCCAGGCTACATACATACATTGGCAAAAAAAGATGCCTATTGCTAGCAGAACGGTCATCTCCATCGCACCAGGCATCTCCTGCTGCATGGCGTATTGAGGCTAGATGTATCATGTATGAGGACACATTTGTAGGCTGTTGGCACTAAATATTCAGTCATTGCCTGATACGTGTTAAGACATATTTGTGTCTTATATACTGTATAATAAACTTTCACACCTAAACTACTGTAGTGAACGATTCTCCTTCTCCTGTGTGCACAGCTCATGTAAAGTTAGTAAGAAGGAGGTTATTAGACAAAATTCTGCTCATACAGGGTTTTATGTATCCAAATTTAAGGAATTTTTGCAAAGTTACATTTATATACAGTAAAGGCAGCCCTTGAGATTATCTTGTATTGCATATCTGTCTTTTGAAGCCTTTGGGAAGCTTCTATTTATCATCCTGCTGCAGTCTTTAGATGCTTTGACAGCCATTTCTGATTTGACCCTGAATACACTGTATGCATCAAGGGTATACAGAGAAGCAAAACAAAATAAACATAGAGTATTTATAGTAAAGATGATAAGTCATTTTGGATAGGAAATTGAATATTCTATTTTAAAAGAATAATTGTTACTCTGCAACCAACATTGATTTTGTTTTAGCTTGTCTATCCACAAAGACTGCTATATTTGTAAAGCACCACTTTAATATCCTACGGGCACAAAAAATAGAGAAATGTTTCAAAATGTACATATTTCAAAAGGTACAACAATTAAATCAAATGTGCCTATGGCTTCAGTCTTGCAAACAAACAGAATTAGGGGGGTAATTCCAAGTTGATCGCAGCAGGAATTTTTTTAGCAGTTGGGCAAAACCATGTGCACTGCAGGGGAGGCAGAAATAACATGTGCAGAGAGAGTTAGATTTGGGTGTGGTGAGTTCAATCTGCAATCTAAATTGCAGTGTAAAAATAAAGCAGCCAGTATTTACCCTGCACAGAAACAAAGTAACCCACCCAAATCTAACTCTCTCTGCAAATGTTATATCTGCCCCCCCTGCAGTGCACATGGTTTTGCCCAACTGCTAAAAAATATCCTGCTGCGATCAACCAGGAATTACCCCCTTGGATAGACAATCTGTATGAAAAAGGAAGTAGTTGACACACCACTAAAAGATTTGGAGATTATAAAGAAAGGAATTGAATTCCTTTTGTCAAGCCTCACATTACATTTACAGATATTACAGATAAAGGTATATAATCTACTAGGGACGTGCAGTCAGGGTAGGCAGTGTTAATAACAATTAAAATTATTAACAATTAAAATAATACAAAGAAGATACTTATGACACATATTCTGTTTCATAAGTATCTCCTTTAGCATTGATGTTTTTTAAACGTAAAAATGATTAAAATAATAATAGTTTTAAATGTGCTCCCGCTGTCTCTGTGATAGGGCCGTAAGCGGGGGGCGGGGCCAAGCATTGGGCAGTGAAAACCCATTAAAAAAAAGCAGCAGAAGCGGCACTTACTAGAAGTGCCTTTTTGACAGGGGTGTGCTTTCAGCTCATATGAAAGCACTCCCCTGTCACTAAGACTGATGTGATTAGGCAGATTCGTGGGGGTGGGGGTGCAAAGGCATGTAACAACCCTCCGTCGTGTAGGATTTTGTTTGTAGTTATTTTTATTTACATATGCGGTCGCCCACTATCCTCTGCCTTGCCCATCCTCCAGTAACGCTAGCATAGTCCGAACAGCGGGTAAGGGGAAGCTGCAATCAACACCACACACACACACACATACACATACACACACACACACACACACACACACACACGTACGTTACCTACAGCCCAAGTAGAGTCGGTGACCGCAGGAGCAAGCCAGATGTTGGAGCAGCTGTCAGGAAGCAGTTCAGGGGCGTGGCCTAATAACGGACACGTGGCCACGCCCCTTTGAGGGGAAAACCCCATGTCTGCTGAGGCATCCGGCTACACAGCGGTGCACTGACCCGCCTACGCAGCCATGTACACAGCAAGTGGGGCTAGAAAGTGCAGGAGAGGATGAGCAGCCCCGCCACATGGAGCATGTTTGCTAAGTCCTCAGCTACCGGCAGAGGCAGGAGGTGGGGCTAGAAAGTGCAGGAGAGGATGAGCAGCCCCGCCACATGGAGCATGTTTGCTAATTCCTCAGCTACCGGCAGAGGCAGGAGGTGGGGTGGGGGGGTACTTCAGTTTGCAATGGTCTGAGCTCACCCATGTTGTACCCAAGGCTCAGGGCTGTACTGCATATGTTGTATACTATACCTCCAGAGTGAACTCTCCCTCCTATCACCCCCTAGCTGTCACCCTCTCTCTGTCACCAGATCCCTGGCGTCACCCTCTCTCGGTCACCAGCTCCCTGGCGTCACCCTCTCTCGGTCACCAGCTACCTGGCGTCACCCTCTCCCTGTCACCAGGTCCTTGGCATCACCCTCTCCCGATCACCAGCTCCCTGTCACCTACTGCTGTCACCATTTCCCTGGCGTCACCCTCTTCCTGTCACCCTCTCTTTGGCGTCACCCTCTCCCTGTCACCCACATCTGGCACCGACTGCTGTCACCTTCTCCCTGTCACCCTCTCCCTGGCATCACCCACTGCTGTCACCTCCCTGTCAACCATTGCTGTCACCCTTTCCCTGTCACCCACTGCTGTCATCCTCACCCTGATACTCTCTCCCTGTGACCCACTACTATCACCCTCTCACTGGCATCACCCTCTCCATGACATCACCCACTGCCTCTCTCAGTCACCCTCTCCTTAGTACCAACCTCTCCCTGATGTCACCCACTGCTGTTACCCTCTTCCTGTCACCCACTGCTGTCACCCTCTCCCTGGTGTCACCCTATCACCCACTGCCTCTCTCCATCACCCTTTAACTGTCACCTCTCCCTGTCACCTACTGCCTCTCTCCGACACTCTCTTCCTGTCACCTACTGCATCTCACCTGCATCACTGTCTCCCCATCACCAGATTTCTCCTGTCACCTTTTGCCTTTCCAAGGCATCACCCTCTCCTTGTCATATGACCACGCCCCTTGTGAGTCTACACCCTCATTGCAAGACCACACTTTTTTCCGGGAGCACGTGTACCTTCGGCGCGCACACAGGGACAACAGCGGTAGCAGGCATCGGCTTGGGAGTGTTAGCGGGTATCGGCGAGACATGGTGGACATTATGACTACAGTGCCTCACCAGTCGCTGACCGCACCGCATGCCACTGTAATCCACAGTGGTAGTTAGGAGAGCACTTTGACAGAGTTCATTGACAACTGGATAGTTGTCTAGAAAGAGACTGATTCACAACAATTTTCAGATCAGAAGCTGTAGGAAAGCATTATGCACCAGCCTAGAGTTACTTTGAAAGGAACACTTTTGTTAGTGCCTCTTATCGAAAAGAAGTGTTTTATTCCAAAATATTCCTGGTAGAACAACAATCTATATCATTTTGGAGTGTATCAGATCCCACAGAACTCAATCCCTTTATAAAGACATAGCATTGTTGCATGGAATCTGTAAATTCCATCCACAGGGCTATAGAAGGAGATGTCTTGACATCAGTAGACTTTTTTACACATTGGGGTAAATTTACTAAGATGTGGGTTCTATTTAAGATGGGATGTTGCCCATAGCAACCAATCAGATTCTACTTCTCATTTATCTAGCACAGTGGTGGCCAACGCGTGGCTCTTGAGCCACATGCGGCTCTTTCTTTATTCTAATGTGGCTCCCAACACTCAGTCACGTGACCACAAGAGATCTGTAAACTGCTGCACTCCATCCAGACATGCAGCAGCACTACGTAGTCTAAGAACTGAGGGAGCCAAATACACATGGGGTGACACAAGAGGCTGCTGGCTGGAGTGACACATGGTGAAACTGAAGTGTATTATGTGAATCTGACTTTGTCAATATATATTATGTGGATCTGGCTTATCAATTTTTTGATGTAGAAGTGGCTTTTTCATTGTATTTTATGTTGGATCTGGCTTTTTCAATGTATTTTATACCAGGGGCGTGGCCTAGCAGGCACGAGGTCACACCGCATTTTTGTAAGTGCGTCTTCGGCTCGAAGTCGGCTCTTTGATATACCTAACAAGATTACTTGGCACTTTTTCTCTGACTCGTTTGCCACCCCTGATCTAGCACCTTCTAGAAGATAATACCTGGAATCTGATTGGTTGCTATGGGCAACATCCCATCTCAAATAGAACTCCCATCTTAGTAAATTTACCCCATTGTCTTTTCAGTATTCCCTATTACCCTTATAAAAGTTCTGGTATGCCTGATTGCAGCTCTCAGTAAGCAGGGAATTGCAGTCTTGCCTTAATGGAATGATTTTTTTAGTAATCTGAAAATCAGAAGATATTGCCTCATGAGATGTGCAGCACTTTTACAGTAGCATGGATTATAAATAACTACAAGAGTTTGCTGGTGTTTTCTCAACAGTGAGAGACAAAATATCAGTGTTAGAAAAAAAACAATTTAAAAGATTCTACAACCGTTTTTTGTTGTTGTTTTTTTTAAATCAAATCTAGTATTGGCAGAGGGAATGTCTAAGGATTGTTTTCGTCTACCATAGTTATTATTCCTTGGGGAAGTTGGTATACTGGAAGTAAAATGTACAAGGAAAACCCCCTCTTGAAACTAATGAACTGTGATAATGGCGGATTCAGGGCCAAATTCACTAAGAATTGCAAAGCTGTTTTTCTGACTTTTTTACTTTAAAGGGGCAGTCATTTACATGGCAAAACCATGCCTTGTAAATGATTGCCCTTTAGAAAAAAAATCTGAGTTCGGCCAGCATCTTGCACATTTGGCGAACTCGGACTCTATTACATCCCGCCCCAAGAATTTGTACTTCTGGCTCTCGGCTGTTGTAGGCAACTCCACTTTGGGGATGAATCTTGTTAATTTTTTTTTTTTTAGCCATGTACTTGCAAAGCAGCTGACTATGGGCCTAATTCAGACCTGATCGCTGCTGTGCGTTTTTGCACAGCAGCCAATCAGGTCTGAACTGCGCATGCGCCGCTGTGCGCCGGCGCATGCCAGACAGCTGATGGCCATTTCAGCCCCGCCATCACCTCTGCCTTATTGACAGGCAGAGGTGGTCGCTGGGTGGGAGAGGGCGGGCCTGCGGCATTTGGCCGCCATTTTAAGGGCGCAGTCTGGGCAGTGCAGGTTTGGGGGGCGGGTCGCGACGGCTGCGTGATGTCATGCAGCCGCTGCGACCTGGACAGCGACGGGTAGCTCCCTGCCAGCGCGCAGGAGCTGCGCTGGTAGGGAGCTACTCATCAAGTACAAAAACATAGCCGCCGTGCGATGCTTTTGTATTTGTGTGGGGGGGGGGGGGGTAGGGCCAGACATGCAGGGCAGAATAGCTCTGTGCTGGGCGTCCCCTCCCCCCCCCCCCCCCCCCCTCCCATCCCCTCCATGTCTGAGTAACTAATCGTAGCTGTGCAAAATTTTGCACGGCTACGATCAGGTCTGAATTAGGCCCTAAATACCACTATGAGCAGCTACAGGTGATTTTTGAGTCGTAACTCCACTTGAGCTGCATGGGCATAACTGGATAGCAATGTGGCATTTGTGCATAGGTGTTTTGAGGGCTTATCGGCAGAAGTACTGGATACGGTGAATTGAGTGGACGCAGAGATTTGTCTACTTTTGGATGGATCTCTTGCACCAGTTATAGGGTTTGGTGAGAATTTGCACTGATGGTGATGAAGACCCTTGAAAAAGTTGTGTAGCATCTCATTTGCATTATCCAGCTATTACTGGCTTATTAATATACAGTTGAAATGACTGTAATTTCTGTTTTCAAGAAGATTTTAATTAAAATACATAAATAAAAGCATTGCGTTCAAGGCTTATTTTATTTTTTTAGTTTTAGACCGTTTACTTTAGACACTTATTGTTTTGATGCATTCAAGCAAATGTTTGGCTTGTCGTCTACCTCTTAATGCAAAAGTACAGATGGGTCATGCATGTTTTGAGTGGCATTTTTATTGTCCTTAAGAACACTTTTTTTTTTTCCAATGTGCCCATAAACTCTCATTACAGTTCCTAGTAATACATTGCTTAGCAACTGTTTTATCATTAAGTTAAAGTTGCTTTTATTTCTGCTGTAGGAAAAAGTGGATTTTTCCCTTAAATTGTGCATGCATTTTTTGAAGTTATTTGTTATGTTCTGTGTTGCATCCAGGTTTGAGGGGGTGGGGGGAACAAAACAGTTTAAAAGAACAAAACAAAAAAAATTTGGTTTTTTTAGGGTTAAAACGGTTTCTTTTCTTTTTTTTAACATTTTTTCTTTTTATTTTGCATTCATGTTTTAATGGGGGGAAAAAAAGAATCCTGCTTATTATATTAATACTTGCTATCTACATATAAATACGTGCATACAGTAAATAGTATATTGCTATCTACATAAGAAACCTTGATATTTTAATTTTTTCTAACATAAACAACCCAAAGTAGTATTGTTAATGTTAGAAAGCATTAAAACATGGTTGATCAAGATTTGTAATAGATAGAAATATTTTACGGTATTAATATAATAAGCTGGATTCAATTTATTTTCATTTACAATTTTAATGCAAACAAAAATGGTTTAAAACAAAAACTTTTTTTTTTATTTGGACCAACACTGGTTGCATCCTATTGCTATTCTGTAATGAAGAATCAAGTTGCAGTCTTTCAATTCCCAGGCCTTGTAGAGCTCATGACTATTATGTTCATCTCATTTGATGCATGAGAAAAAAAAACTGTCCCTGTATCACATGTTCATTGTTCTCCTAAATGAGTCACATGAAATATTTTCCAAACAAAATTTATGTAAAAGGCATCACAAGCCCAGGCTAACATTTAATGATCTGTTGCATGTCCCATAGAGGCAGACTTTGGTCACAAGATGCTACAGTATACAGGCTTTTAAATATATATATTTTTTGTTTGGTTAACAACTTCTTGGAATTTAGTTGAAACATTTGATTGTGTTCTAAAATTTACCACAATGGCCATATTGTAGTAGCAACTAGTGATCTATAAAACACAAATGTTCAAGGATTTATTAAACTGAACAGAATGTTAGAAAAATACATCCAGATTTGCATACAATTCCCTCCTGTTTTTTAATTTGCTTTGCTATAACAGCAAACTTGTTATTGGTTGTCCACTGCTGATATAATCCACTACAATCCATTCTGAATTCAGGTAGAGAATTTATCAGGTAACTGGCTGGAGAAGAGCAAACCATTTAAGGGGGGTACTCACGGAGAGATCCATGCTTAAAATCTAAGCAATCTGACTTGATTGCTTAGATTTTAAGCACAGATCACTCGTGTGTACCCTTCGCAGCGATAGCTATCGCTGGTGCTAGATTGGCCTGCATGCAGGCTAAATCTCGCACGTCGCTCATTTCACCCGCTGGGTGAAATGAGCGGCCCCCCGTCCTCCCCTGTGTTGAGCGGCGGGTGAGATGCGTGCTGAGTAGTTCGCTCAGCACACATCTCTCCCATGTATATGGCCCTTTAGTCTCGGATCTTATCAATCTTGTCCATCTTGCGCATTGATAGTGTCTATTGTGCTGGGTAAGGGAGGATTGAGAAGTGATGTATTAAAAAGTTGTATGGGTTTAGAGGCTTGAGCAGAGATGAGAGTTTGGAAATATGTTTTGCTTTGTCAAGGGCATTACGATAAGTGTGGTAGATAGTCTTATACGTGAGGAAGTCGCTTGGGGTACAAGATTTACACAACTGGCGTTCAACTTTACGTGAGAGTTTTTGTAGGTGTCTTGTTAATTTAGAGTGCCATGGTTGACATCTAGGCCTACGCGGATTGTGAAGGCTGATCAGGGAAGGTTATGGGCGTGCAGGGGGGGAAATGGCGACCTGTATCCCAAGTCCATAAAACGGAGTCTGGGGAGGATTTTAATTCTTCAGGTATGCTGAAGGACTCTCTCTTGTCTGAGAGGTTAAGGTCTATTCTGGAATAACTATTAAGAACTGTTGAAATATTAAGAACTGTTAAAATATTGTATAGTCCCTCTTGTCAGGTAAATAGCTGTGCCAGGCATTTTTTTTTAAAAATCGTTACCTTCAGGAAAATCGCCGGGACTTGCTCTATCACCCTGGCGGTACCTCCCTAATGACAAATTAAGCAATTGGAAGTTTCCAATTCGCTTAACTAACATGTAAATACTTACCGCATCCAACGTCGGGAACTGGGTCTTCTGCAGCAGTGATATGTCTGAGTGTGTCTGCGTGTATAAATGTGTGTGTTAGACCCCCTGTCCAGTGTCATCCCCCCACAGAGCCGGTCAATGGGAGAACTACGTCTCCCAGAACCCCCGGAAGCCTCCCAACAGCCCCTTCCCCAGTCGGAAGATGGAGGGAGCTATGGGTGCCGCCGGGGAGGTCTCTGTGCCATGAGGTTTCCAGCTCTGAAAGCCCTGCAACCATTTATTTTTATTTTTTTAATTGGACACCTCAAGGTTTTTTACCTTTCTAAACCTGGTGCCCAATTGATTTCCCCCCTATGAGTGTCTTTTGGTTCCACTTGGATCATCTGGGAGACCACTCAGAGTGAAAATCCTCTTTGGTCATGAGATAACAACTGCCACTTGTCCTATACTTTTTCATACTGGAGATCCTTTAATACTAATTCCCATATGATAATTCAGGGTCAGTCAGGATCCTGTATTAAATATTTGCAGACTCCCTACAATTTGGTGTAATACAAAGTTTCTCAGTAGCACACAAAGCATTATCCTACCAGTACATGAAGCATTCACATTTTCATTAAGATTCCTGAATATTTCTACCTACACGATACATACAATATGTAGATATGCAAAACTGAATTTAGACAAATCTATTTTATCTAATCTAATTTTAATCTAATTTATATAGCTACAGTGAATGGGCAAGACTGGGCCTCTACAACACTGTGAACAATTAGAGTTCCATGTGCAACTGTTTCTGGACAGTCGCAAGTCACAAAGGGGTTGGGTATGTGTGACTGGCAGTCTTAATACCGACACCGGGATCCCGGCTGTTGGATGGCCGCCAGGGGGGTGAGCACAACAAAGACCCTTGCTGTACTCGCTACACAGTGGGCTTGTGGCTCGCTGCGCTCGCCACAGTTCTGTTCCCACTCTATGGCTGTCGTGGACACCCACAAGTGGGAATAATCCCTATTGGTCGGCGTGCCGACCGGCTGGATATTCAAATGCTGGAATGCCTGCGTCGGTATTGTGACCAGCGGTCAGCTCACATAACCGCATCCCATCACAAAGCACCAATGAACAACAGTTCACCAAAATGGTTTGAAAATGCAACACATTTTTTAGCATAACTGTCTGCGTATGGCAATTTATGTGTTAAGAAGTAACTGACATGGGAGGTGAGAAGGAATTTTATGCTGGCTACTTTAATCTGTTAACCATGCTATTGTCTTATGTTCTAGTAGCACATCTATATAAACCTGGGGACAGTTTTACTGTGTGTTTATTTACAGTTCAGGAAGCTGACTCACCTGGCAGTATAAGAGTTCAGCCTCATTCAGCAGAGCGCTTGACTGCTTTTCCTACACATACTGTACACCTTTCCTCCAGCTTCTCTGATTAAGATGTAAATGATGGATGAGCTCAGGGATCCAGGAAGCAGCTGTAGTACTTTAGCCACAGGCGTATAATAGACGGTCTTTAGCCAGTGAGATGCTGGGGTGTCAGGTATTCCATGATTTATTAAACAGAAAGGTACACGCTTTAAAGAAATGTAAATAAATCTGTGGCTATAAAGGTTATAACGTTTTTATACTAATCTTGCTAAGTAGTCAGAGACTTGTTCAAATGGTATATGACATTTCCTGTGAGAGAACACAAGTAGTTAAATGCAAATTTAATTACGGACATTAAAAATAACTGCGCAGATCCGAAAACAAATACAAATTAAAGCTAAATGTAATGGCGGGACAGATACTTGTATCTCACACATTTAGAGGGCATCAGAAATGGATAACTTAAGGCAACGTATGTAAGACGCATTGTGCTTGTTAAAGAATTATGGCAGATATGCTTTGCTGTATGTCAGTTTAAGAGGACTGTTGTAGAAAATCAACATAAATAAAAACATTGGGCGGTATTCAAGTGATATATCAGGCCCAATCTCCTTTCTAAAGTGATCCCCATTATCGTGTATATCGCACCCATCGTAATCCGGTTTACCTTTGTAAAGGGTTGGGTGCCCTCGCTACTCCAGGAGTAGCAAGCTGAAATGATTATACCACACACGTCAGCAGAAACAGAATGGGTGTGAAAGGAGGTGAAAATAATTGGATACTACCCATAGGGTGGAATTCAAATGTTTGAAAAGTCGGTTGGGTGTCTGTTTTTTCCTGTCTATTAGACAGGAAAAAAAGACTCCCAACTGACTTTTCAAACATTTGAATCTCCCCCATAGAATCACACAGATTTTCTCACTAGTTTGTGTATTTGTACGACAAAACGTTCCTTGAAAATGTACCTGTTCAAGCAAGTTTTACTAAATCCCAGTCTTCAACCTAGAGCCCTGGCCAGAATTGACCCATATTCCCATTTTGATACTCATTGCTTTTTAGCGATATAATGTAATATAGGTTATCATAACATTGTTATTAGTTATTTCATGGTCATATTAACCAGTCAGGTAAGTAGAGCATCCATAATACAATAATTTCCTAGATATGAATTACAGTTAACCTGTCTTCTGCAGATCTATGAAAGGATTTTTCTCCATGTTGTTCTCTTTACCGGCACTCCGAAATCTCTCGTATTCTAATCATAACAAAGCTATTCTACTTTGATCGTGACCAGAAAGTTGAGAGCTTGGCAAAACCAATGAATATCTCATAATGAATCCTTATTAGCCACTTTGATGTTCTGCACTGTGGTTCAGGACAGCTACCCACTAGGGGGGTTTTATCTTATGGAACATGTATTTTTCCACCACCAGAATGAGATTTCCAGCTCTTGAAATTGATTTTGAATGCCATCTGTCAACTTGTTCCTCAGGCTCACATTTAAACATCAACAATTTTGAAAGAGCCACCTATTGTACATTCTGGAAGTTTTATATCAAAAATCATTCTCAGCAAGACTGAGCCTTTAGACGTATTAAGAATGAGAGCAGGGCCCCTCTGGCTTTAGTAACTGCATAAATTGCTGTTTTAAGTCTGATGCGCTGATGAACTTGAAAAGAAGAATAAAAATATGACTTTTGAAAGACACACTGATTTCTACAAAGGCATAATGAAGATAAAGTGCATACTTTAATGCAGAAAAGGTGAGTATCCCAGCTTTGTGCTATCTGCTAAAATATTCTGGAAAAACTTTCTAGCATGCCAAAATGTGACAGCTGACCCACTTCAGGTGACTGTCTATGCATTAATGCAGTTATAGCAAAAGGAATACAATGCTATTATATAGAATAGATATTTAACATGATTATAGCAGGTGCTATCACTGGACAATTGCTTTCTATTTTTCAGTGCTCAGTGGAATTTCTACTGACTAAAAAATAGCATTGTTACCGCTCTGAAATCCATTGTCAAATCAAGCTGCCTTTTACAGGGTTTAGTTTTGGATCAAGGACCTCAGGAGCTAAACTTTAAAACTAGATTATTTAATTTAGTCTGACATTTGTACCAATATATATTGTTAGCATTGATCAAATGAATAATGTGTTTGATGAGTGGATCCTTCACCAGTGATGTTTTATTAACCGTGAAATAATTTCCTAAAACATAACCGTTTTATATACACACACGCCCTATCGGAACCAGGGCATTTGTCCTTTTCATTCAAATACTGCTGTGCCAGGCTGCGCACAAAGGAGACTGTGTACATGGCCGTAGAGAGCTCTGTAATGCGCTTCGCTCCAAACACTTGCATTTAATTGATATTCATAATACAAAACTTAACTTTGGTAAGCTAATTGTGTATCAGTACCTCTCTGATTAACCAAGCCGCCCCTGGGCCAGCAATGTACTAAAATTCTCGGGAACTAATGTATGATCAGATTCCATCTGAGTAAATATAGAGGAGTAGTGAATGAGAGAAGGAATTCATTTATAGGTGGGTTTAAGATGGAGAGAATTAATGATGGGATGTCACATTTTGGAAAGAGTGTTAGAACAAATGCTGAACTGAGGCGTTAATGATGTTTGGTATAAAAGATGAATGATGGATGGATAGGGTTAATGATAGAGGGAGGTTGATAGATGACTGAGAATGGAGGTTAATTATCTTGATTAAAGGAAATTTGATGTGGTTGAGTGATGATAGTGATGAAGGGGTCATGTTGATAGAGGCTTTGAGAGGTTGGGGACAACTGGATGGAGAAGGTATTGATAGGCAGAGATGATTCTGAGCAGGGTATGAATGGGTTTAGGCAGTGAGAGGGGTGCTTAGAGAATAGTCTCAAGGTGGGGGAAAAGGAGTGAGATGAAAATGCATGAGGTGAAGAAAGAAGAATGAGATATGATACAGATTGAAGGAGATATAAAGAGGGTGTGAGCTACAAATGGGTCCACGCTCATCTTGGCTTCTCTGATGCGCCTAGGCACACCATGGTTTATTAACATAAACCCTTCATCTATTTTCTCAGCTGCAATACAATACAGAGAACAATACAGCAGGGGATTAAGTCATTACAGCAGGGGATTAAATCCGACTGCCCTGGCTCACTTAATCCTATTAAAGGCCTAGATAAAGGTGGAACCATCTGTATTTGTATGGTCCATGTACTACAGACAGTATTTTTAATCATATTGTAAATTTTTACCCTTTTTAATGAGATTCTGAATGATTTTATATTGTCTAATCTTGTGCTTTAAGCATAGTGGCCCTTTGAAGAACATCTCAACTTCTAAGTACTATAGTAATTCCATGAAAAAATGAATCCCAGTTTCATACTATAAGAACACTGTTAGTATTTACCATTTTTTTTTTTCTTCAAGATGCTTTTAATGATTATTATTTTGGACTAAAATGGCAAGCACAGTACCATGGCATGTGGCGAATGATCAGCGATGCTTCTGTACACCACACTCATCTCTGTCTGCACTGTCACATACTCTAACTCCCACCAACCCCCTACTCTCTGCTATCACTTGGCAAACTGAGAACTGAGCCTGCAGAAACTGACTGAGTCACAGCCATTTTTTGAGGAGATGATGATTTGTAGGAGGCTAAGAAGGTTATTCAGACCCTGCTGCCGCTCGCAGCGCAAGTTGCCGATCTCGGAAACTGCGTATGCGCAGCGGCCACACACATTGCGGTTGCATCCTCGATGGATGTGACCGCAATGCGTTTGACAGCGGTGAGCATTTTCAGGGCGGCAACGCAGTGTGGGCGGAGCAAATGGGGCGGGCTGGGACCGTTTTCAGTACGACAGCGTGACATCACAAGCAACAGCTCTGGAAAAAAAAATGGCTGCTGACCGCCAGGGCCCAACTTTAGATCTGATACGTTCGCAATTAGATTGCGAACGCATCTTGAGGTGGCCTTACACATGCTGGGCAGCCTTGCCCTGTGCTAGGCGGCCCCCAGCATGTGCACAGATGAATGCAGATCTAGCTGCGTATATCTCTGAATAACCCCTTAAATAAGAAAAATGGAAAATCTGATGCATGCTATAAAGTACTTGTTATAGAACATGGAATTTTAATAAAGTTAAATCCTGTAGTTTAATAGTGGAAATATACAAAACCTCCTACATAAGTAATGGTTCTATATTTGCTGACTAGGTGTTATTGTTGCCCATGGTTGTGTGTAACAGCAGTGTGCAGTGCAAAGCATTTTCAGTTGTTAGCCAACTGATAGTCATAGCACTATTAAAGATTATAGATTAGGACTGTCTCAGTGTTAATTTCTCCGGCAGGGTCCACAGGTTATCCACAGGATAACATTGGGATATGATGACGTGACAGCGAATTTGCACCAATCGGTCAAAGCTTTCTGGCCTCCCAGCATGCAACGGGCCTCCTGGCTCAGGCAAATCAGTTTTTTGTTTGGTGCGGCAGGAGCCGGACCATGGTCAAATGGGCTGCTGGTTTTTAGCAGCCATATGCTTTTTTATTTTATTTTTATAGTCTTACTATTTTTTTTTCTTCTAGCGATCTTGTCTAAAAAGCATCTTATACGTACTGTACCTTAGAAAGAGTTGCTCCAACAACTCCCTGCCGGGTCGCGACAACGCTTGCCCACGTGTACAGTGCTTTTTCGGCGGGCGTCTTTGTAGGATGTACTAGCAAGTCCAGCAGACGTTATCAGTCTGTGGCCGAAGCACGGTGAGAATGTGACGCATCGGTTCTGCATAGAGAGGGAACATGGACACAGCCGCACTGTTTTGCGAGGAGACTACCAAACAGTCGTTGATTCGGCTGCCACCTAGGATGCACCAGCACTAGGCCCTAGGGATCATAGGCTCCAGGGGTAGTATGAGGCCGTGATTCCCTAGGTATGATGTCAGCTGTGAGGAGTCAGATGCTCCCCCAGTTCATGACCAGTTTCCTACGAGTTTCCCGCCCATGAACTGAGTTCCCGCTTCCGTCTGAGACGCTGTATATCTAAAAGGACCCAGTCGCAGCATAGGCGGCTGTGTGACTGGTGCGTCAGTGTTCACTTGGGCGTCTGTGTTCACTGTAGGTTCACGGGGCGAGTGTGTACACTAATAGCATCTGGATCCACTCAGTGTTCGCTAACGTATTGATCGATCCTGGAAGCGGGGTAAAGTCTCCCTGTATCCCACTCTCCTCAGCCGGGTGATACAGCACTAAGGGCCTAATTCCGAGTTGATCGCAGCAGAAAACTTGTTAGCAGTTGGGCAAAACCATGTGCACTGCAGGGGAGGCAGATATAACATGTGCAGAGAGAGTTAGATTTGGGCGGGGCGTGTTCAAACTGAAATCTAAATTGCAGTGTAAAAATAAAACAGCCAGTATTTACCCTGCACAGAAACAAAATAACCCATCCACATTTAACTCTCTCTGCAAATGTTATATGTGCCCCCCTGCAGTGCACATGGTTTTGCCCAACTGCTAACAAACTTGCTGCTGCGATCAACTCAGAATTACCCCCTAATTCTCTATCTACCTTTGAGTACGAATAGTTGGATAAGTGCTTGATACATATGAGTCTGTAAACTATTGCTGCTGTTTCTTTCGCAGTGCGACTGAATACGGTTAAAACTGCTATATAAGGTAATACAGTTAGTATGTTTCTCCTATAAACTTGAAATGTATTTGTAGTTGATCATGTGCTCATATTGCTTATTAAACTAATGTATAACCTGTGACTGTTTGCTAGTGTGATTGCGGACTTTACTATAAATCTGTCCATTTTCTGTGTATTCCGATCGTCAATGCTGGTGCAAAGCAGGGTAGGGTCGGATTGTGTGTCACTTTAACAAAATTTAAAGTGATTACAGTCACAAATTGTGTAGTAACACTGTGCAGGTGTGTGATTTATTTATCATGTCAGAGCGGCAAGGGTGAGGAAAATACACTTTCCACAGCAGCGCCAACACTCATGTCATGTTTGTCTTGCAAAGCTGGGTTAACCTCTCAGAATCCAAGGCATGCACAGGTTCATGTCGAACCCCCATGGGCTACTTTTGCACAGACATTATCCGGTATAGCTGAGCGGATAATGCCAGCTCCGATACCAGGGATAGGTTACCCTGTTAACCCTTTCATGCAACCTTCCACCTGGGGTTTATTACATTCAGAAGGGGAAGCTGCACGCTCTCAACAAAAAAAAAAAAAAAAAGGCCAGTGGTAAGTAAATCACATGGATCTGAAACAACATCTTCACAGTCTACACATGTTTCAGATGAGGACTCGTCGGAGGATGAGGATTCGTTACACTGCGGGTCTGCATACAGAGACGAGGCCTCAGCTCAGTAGACATACTTGAGCTGATTAGTGCGATGAAAGCCATTCTATCCTTAGAGGAGGCAGCAGCATCTATGTTAAAATCTAAGGCACCTGTGTTTAAACGTCCTAAAACAGGACTGAGTTTCCTGGGTCAGAGCAGCTGACAGAAATTATGCAGGAGACTTGGGTTACGCCCTGTAAGAAGTTTAGAATTCCAAGGAAATGGAATTCCAACGATCCTTTTCCGGTTGGGGACTGTTTAAAAAAGGAGGTGGCTCCCAAAGTAGATACGCATGTCATTCGACTGGTGTGAAAAGACTGATTAGTGGAAGCATGTCACCAGGTGCTAATTAGCCACCATATTAAATAGGGTTTATAGACCCCACTTGTAGAAGCAATCCACACCTTTGAAAATGCTGCAAGTTGGATGCAGTGAAACGCATCAGGTGCAGTCATTACAAAGTCAGAAACACTGGAGCAAAGACTCGGACCATCCCCTGGATACAAACAACCCCTTTACCTTGAGAGGATTCCATGATTTGCTTTCAAATAAGAGAATTGTTTACACCGTAATGTATGAGGAGCTCACCATAAAGGGACTATTGGAGCCAACCTTCCTCTAACGGTGAATTACTGCCATCTCTTTACTGGACTCTCATGTGCTTATGGGACATTGTCTATTGGATCAGTGCTATTGATACAGGGGTACACTAGGAACGGACTGCTTCAGCCCAAACCTCATCTTGTTCCTGACGTTCATTAATGGTAATCATATTTTAATCCAGTGTATGAATTCATACTTTTTAGCCTAAATGTGACATTTATGTTTTATATAATTTTAAATTAAGTTTTTCTTTTATTAAATTGCTCATTTAGAGAAATCTAAATTGCTTTTTGACACTGTTCATTTTACTATTGTCTCGTAGTGCAGCCTCCTTTTTGTTGTTGGTCTTCTTGTGCGAAAATCTACATTACCTCTGCCGTCAACATCTTTAAATGATGTCACGGATAGGAGAATTGAAGGTTTTCTTAAAACCATTTTTTCCTTGTCTGGGGTAATCATAAGGCCAGCCATGGCTTCAGTCTGTATGGCAAAGGCAGTGGCAGCCTGGGCTGATGTATTGGAGAAGGATATTTCAATGGCATCGAGAGAGCAAAAATCTTATATTGCACATCAAACAGGCGGTGACGTTGATGGAAGAAGCAGCCTTAGGTATGGGTACAATTGCCTCTCAGGCATCAGCCTCAGCAGTAGCAGCTCGCAGAGCGGTTTGGCTACGTACATGGAAAGCTGACTCAGAATCCAAAAAGGTTCTGGAGTCTTTGCCTTTTACTGGAGATATTCTTTTTGGTAAAGAATTAAACAGTATTTTGGAATCTGAAGCAGACTCCAGGAAGGTGAAGTTTCCTTCCACACACACATTTAAGCCTAGATTTCCAGCTTTTCGGCCCTTTCGGAATCAAGTAAAAGCAAAAGGAGAGGGTGATGGTAAACAGTCCCAATCCAACGAGTCTGGTAAGACTAAAAGCATTGGGCTACCAGAGGATCATCTTCCAAATCAGAAGATATGCCATCAGCCTGATGGTGCGGGCCTCCACCTGGGGGAGCCCAGGGTGGGAGGCCGACTTCTTCAGCTTGCACAGATCTGGCAGCTTTCTACCACAGATGCCTTGGTGCAAGAAGCGGTATCTCACGGTTATGCATTTGCTTTCAAGAAACACCCTCCTCAAAGGTTTTTTTTGTACCAGCCCGTCTTCAGTGGAAACAAAGGCCAGGGCTTTGCATAAGGCAGTTCAGAAGTTGCATCAATCAGGAGTGATAGTTCCAGCTCCCCCTGCACAACGAGGACAAGGTTTTTATTCCAACCTGTTTCTAGTCCAGAAGCCAAATGGGTCGTTCCGGCCCATACTCTATCTCAAAGCGCTGAACAAGTACATTTGGGTGCCTCGTTCCATATGAAGAATTTACGTTCCATTTTTTTTTTGCCATGGAGTCTGAGGATTTTATGGTATCCCTGGATATCCAGGATGCTTACCTACATTTTCCTATAGCACTGTCTCATCAGTGCTGTCTCAGGTTTGCTATCCTCCAGCATCATTTTCAGTTTCAGGCCCTACCATTGGACTGGCCACAGCTCCCAGAGTATTCACCAAAATTATGGTGGTGATGGCATCTTATCTCTGTCAGCACGGGATAAGGATTTTTCCATACCTCAATGACTTATTAATCCTGGCACAGTCTCAGGAATTGCTTCAGTGTCATCTGCAACAGATAATAGCTTGTTTACAGAGACACGGTTGGCTCATAATGTGGGCAGAGTCGTCCCTGGTTCAGTCACAACGGATGACTCATTTGGGGCCTGTGCTGGATTCAGTTCTTCAGAGTGTATTTCTACCTACGAACAAAATATCTAAAATTCAGTCAAGGATTCAGGAGCTGCTACACAGTCGAAGGGAACCCATTCACGCCGCAATGCGATGAGGTTGATGGTGTTGACAATCAACAAGGTGGAGTATGCTCCGTTCCACTCAAGGCCTTTGCAATGTCTGATCTTTTTCAAATGGAATGGTTGTCATCAGACAATAAAAACGCAAACTATGGTCCTTCCTTTGGGAGTAAGGAGGTCATTAGCCTGATGGCTACAGACATCCCATCTGGACAAAGGGAGACCCTTTTGGATATCGTATAGGGAAATTCTAACAACGTATGCCAGTCTTCAGGGCTGGGGAGCAGTGTCAGGAAGGAGTTGTTTCCAGGGGCAGTGGACCAAGGAAGAAAGTTGCCTGCCAATAAATATACTGGAACTTTGGTCCATATTTGAACTTTGGCACTTATTCAGGCAAAGGACATCCTTCAGGGGAAACCAGTCCAGATCCGCTCGAACAATGCAATGGCAGTAGTGTACCGCAACAATCAGGGAGGAACTCTGAGCCAGAATGCAATCAAGGAGGTAAGTCACACATTAAATGCAATAGACAAAGGTGTAGAATCTGTATAGAGTGCGCACTAATAGCAGCTTGATAAAGTGAAAGACACACAGAAGTAACTCTCTAAAATACCTCCACCCCAAATGGGTTTGGAACAATTGCAAAAAAATATGGTGTCAATACATACAAGCAAGCGCATCAATGGGAAAATATCGTCACGGACCCACCAACACATGTGGTCCTAGCACTGAGGATCTCCATTGTGGTGTTTACCAACAAGGGTAAAAAAGGAATAAAGTGCATATAGTGAAGCACAGTTGTAACCAATATGGAACAGAATAAAGTGCATGCAGTACAACACCAAATGAAACAAATTTAATGATAATCAATAAAAACATGTAAAGCAGCAAAGAATGGTATAGCAGCACAGTAATATCCACGCAGGGAGTCCAATAAAGTGCAATTACCAGCAACAGGTGAAAGAGAGAGCATATAAGTCTGTGGGTCCACAACAACCGCAGCAACTCCTGCACCACATCCACTGGCCCTCCACACTGGATCTCCCGATTCAACCAACGCGTTTCTACCCTTTACATCGGGTCTTTTCCAAGGCATCCAGCGGTATACTGTCCGTTTCCCTCAGTCCCTCTATTTAAATGTATTTAAATGTAGTCCTTGCCAATCGCGGAGCGGCGGGCGCAGGTGGCTCCTATACATCAATTGACTACATGTCCCATGAGCCCTTCTGCACCTCGCCGTCACTTCCGCTTCAGATCGTCTCGTCTGTAACTGTAGAGCCCGGCCAGACGCGTCCGTCTCCATGGACACCCGCTTCATATGTTGTAAACAGCGGCTAGTCCATATCGCTTTCCAGATGTGGGTATTCACATAAGTCCCAAAACAAGTGTGTGGTTTGTAATAAAACATGCCAAAGGGGATATGAAAAAAAACACAACTTAATAAAACATATATTAACAATGAAACATCACAGGGGTGTCTAGTACTAAAGTGCAGCATGCAAAAAATAAAGTGCAAACGCTGTGCATGCAGGTCGGAAGGGAAAAAAAGCCAAGTGTCACAGGAACCATTTTACCTCAAAATCGAGGTTAAGCTCCCCCGGCTGCAGCGTGCCTAGCTCATATATAAACCTAATTTCTGCTTTTGCTAATTGTGTTGGGAGGTCCCTTTGCCTCCAATTGCCTTTTACCCACTGTAGACCTCAAAAATCTCCTGATGTCAGCAGGGTTTTTATTATGTACGGTGCGAAAATGGTCCGACAGAGCATGTGTCGCCAGGCCATTTTTTATATTTCTAAGATGTTCGCTTATCCGCACCTTTAGGGGCCTGGAAGTTCTTCCAATGTAGAAAAATCCGCATGTGCATTCAACCGCATACACCACGTTTTTGGTATTGCAGGTAACAAAAGTATTAATGCTCACTTTCTTCCCATTCACCTTAAGTTCACTAGTTTTATTATTACCGTCTCCTTTGATTGTACAGCACCCAATGCACATCCCACATCGAAAAAACCCTTTGGATTTAATTGTGGGTAATGATTTTATGCGGGGTAAAGAACCTCTAACCAGTGCATTGCTCAAATTCGGGGCCCTCCTATAAATACACTTTGATTTACTTGGGAGTTTCTCTCCCACTATGGGATCTCTTTTGAGAATGTCCCAATGCTTCCTTAAAATCTTCTCCAAATCCCTATACTGGCTGTTAAAAGACATGATAAAAGCCCATTCAAAGGGTATGGGTTGATTGTTTGGTGCTTTTTCTTTTTTATGAAGGATTTCTCTCCTCTGCATATTACCCACCTTGATAGTTGTGTCTCTAACTTTCTCGGATGTGTAACCAGACACTAAAAAGTTTTCCTGCATTTCACTCACTTGTTCCTCAAAAATGGCAGTCTCGGTACAATTTCTCAGTAGACGCCGTATTTGTCCGCAGGGTATAGACCCCAACCAATCTGGATGGTGACAGCTATTTCTTTTAAGATAATCTCTGGAGTCGGTGGGGTTTCTATAGTTCTTAGTCTGCAGTGCACCATTTTTTGGATATATTGTCACATCCAAGAAGTGTATCTCTTTATTACTGCTCTCAAAGGTGAATGCTCCATTGATGGAATTGCGATTTAAGTAATCCTAAAAAAACATTTAATGTGGGGGCGTCCCTCCATATAAAAAAACACGTCATCTATATATCTGACCCAGGACACCAGGTTCGCTCCAAAGGGATTATTGTCCCAAACATATTGCTCCTCCCACTCCCCCATAAAGAGGTTAGCGTAGCTTCGAGCGAACCTGGTGCCCATGGCCGCACCCACTTTTTGTAGATAAAATGTGTCTCTAAAATGAAAGTAGTTATTCATTAAAATAAATTCTACCCCTTCCACGATAAAGTTACGTATTAATGGCAATTCACTTTTCCCTAGGGCTTCAGTGACAGCATTGAGCCCATCCTGGTGGTTTATCACTGTATATAGTGACTTTACGTCAGCCATCACCATAATATCAGTGTCTTCCCATACTATGGTATCTAAAAAGTTTAAAAAATCTGTAGTGTCCCTTAGGTGGGATCGGGTTTTTTAACAGTAGTGGTTGTAAATGGAAATCCAGGTATTCGGACAAATTAGAGGTCACGGAATTAATACCGGAGACAATCGGCCTCCCTGGTGGTCTCAAAGGATCTTTATGTATTTTTGGTAAAATATAAATAATAGGGATAACCGGTTCTTCATTATACAAGTATTTATATCCCTCTCCTCTAAGATATTAGAGGAAGAGGGGGATCTCCCCATTGTTGTGGATACAAACTTAGGGGAGGTTATGCGAGAATTGGAACATATATTATTAAAGGAGAGCCGCATTTGGTGGGAGGTACAGACACTGGAAAAGTATCTAAATGATCGGATAGTACCGAAAGGTCTGGTAATCCAGAAAAGTGCCTCCTTTGCATCTGCTAGCAACTCCTTTAAATCAGAGTGGGACAAAATACTCCAGACTTGCTCCTTTTCACTCATAAAATGAATTATTGAGGACAGGAAAAAGGAGTTAAGCAAATTAGAGGGTGTTATCACCGCCCAAAGAGATTTAACAGCACGTTTTGTAGACAAGGAGTATAAGGACTTTGAAAGTAAAATTGAAATTAATCTAAAAAACCCCTGAAAAGACCCCTATGGAGAGAGAGGTTAAGAAATTCAGTAGGGACAAAATGGGAGGACAAAAAATGGGACAGGACAGTATTAGAGACACCTCTAGTGATGTGTATGAAAATATTACACAACGGGAATATAGTGTACAAAATCAGATATGGAACCAGGGAATAAAGGGGAAGAAAAAGATATCAACTAGAGACTTTGTGGAAAGAGAAATCCCCCGTATATCGGGAAATTTCAACAGACCACTTCCCCAAAGAATTTATTTATCAGAGAGATAAGAGACGAGTACTGCACCCTCTGAGAATTAATACACCAGTACAGGAAAGGGAATGGGATACTATACAGGTAACACCCCAAGATTACCAGGTTCCTACAAAGAAAGGCATAGTGCCGTTTTGAAGTTAGGTAGACCCACCCATTCCCCCAACATGCGCAAGGCGGAGTCTCCTTTTTTAGAGGGAGGATGATTCACCCACAGGTACAAATGAAGAGGAGGGGGTGTCGGGGTGGGAAACAGCAAGAGGGTCAGAAAAAAGACTGTCAGATCCAGAAAGAGGAAAATGGCAGCTATTAACACAGTAGCTGATACAGGGAATGACACTAAAGGAGGCAAAGTGAAACATTTTAATTTAAGTGATCATATTTTAATCAAGGAGGAAGTTTCGGTGTTGGAAAAAGGGCTGAAGTTTGCCCCCTCCATTCCCATCAACAAATTCTCCACCTTCATCGACCTGAATAAATTCATTAGGAAGTTGACCTTAAAACGCTTCTTTCTGAGTAAAGAGCCTGTGGACCCTGCCGTAGTTAGGATAGACCGTACACCCTTCAAACCGAAATCAGTCTTTTACCCGATACACATGAAGGGTAAATTCATAGATACTTTCTATGATTTAGTCCACCAAGATTTGATGGAACTCCCTAGTAGTAAAATAAATTTCAATATGTCTTGGAAGGAAAGGCAAGCTTTAAATAGATGAAAGGACAATACGGAGTTGATAATTAAACTTGCCGATAAGGGTGGGGGGGGGGGGTAGTGATCCTGAGTAAGGAAATGTATGAGGAGGAGGTTCTAAGACAAATGGAGGACCAAGGGACCTATACAAAATTAAAAAAGACCCTACACAGGAGATTATGGACAAATTGCAGTCTATGCTGTCGAAGTACATAGAACAGAATATCTTAGAGGAGAGGGAATACAAATACTTGTATAATGAAGAACCGGTTATGCCTTTTATTTATATTTTACCAAAAATACATAAAGATCCTTTGAGACCACCAGAAAGGCCGATTGTCTCCGGTATTAATTCCGTGACCTCTAATTTATCCGAATACCTGGATTTCTATTTACAACCACTACTGTTAAAAAAATCGGTCCCACCTAAGGGACACTACAGATTTTTTTAAACTTTTTAGATACCATAGTATGGGAAGACACTGATATTATGGTGATGACTGACGTAATGTCACTATATACAGTAATAAACCACCAGGATGGGCTCAATGCTGTCACTGAAGCCCTAGGTAAAAGTGAATTGCCATTAGGAATATGTAATTTTATCGTGGAAGGGGTAGAATTTATTTTAACGAATAACTACTTTCATTTTAGAGACACATTTTATCTACAAAAAGTGGGTACGGCTATGGGCACCAGGTTCGCTCCAAGCTACACTAACCTCTTTATGGGGGCGTGGGAGGAGCAATATGTTTGGGACAATAATCCATTTGGAGCGAACCTGGTGTCCTGGTTCAGATATATAGATGACGTGTTTTTTATATGGAGGGGGGACGCCCCCACATTAAATGTTTTTTTATGATTACTTAAATCGCAATTCCATCAATGTAGCATTCACCTTTGAGAGCAGTAATAAAGAGATACACTACTTGGATGTGACAGTATATCCAAAAAAATGGTGCACTGCAGACTAAGAACTATAGAAACCCCACCGACTCCAGAGCTTATCTTAAAAGAAATAGCTGTCACCATCCAGATTGGTTGGGGTCTATACCCTGCGGACAAATACGGCGTCTACGGAGAAATTGTACCGAGACTGCCATTTTTGAGGAACAAGTGAGTGAAATGCAGGAAAACTTTTTAGTGTCTGGTTACACATCCGAGAAAGTTAGAGACACAGCTATCAAAGTGGGTAATATGCAGAGGAGAGAACTCCTTCATAAAAAAGAAAAAGCACCAAACATCCAACCCATACCCTTTGAATGGGCTTTTATCATGTCTTTTAACAGCCAGTATAGGGATTTGGAGAAGATTTTAAGGAAGCATTGGGACATTCTCAAAAGAGATCCCATAGTGGGAGAGAAACTCCCAAGTAAACCAAAGTGTATTTATAGGAGGGCCCCGAATTTGAGCAATGCACTGGTTAGAGGTTCTTTACCCCCCCCCATAAAATCATTACCCACAATTAAATCCAAAGGGTTTTTTCGATGTGGGATGTGCATTGGGTGCCGTACAAAGGAGACGGTAATAATAAACTAGTGAACTTAAGGTGAATGGGAAGAAAATGAGCATTAATACTTTTGTTACCTGCAATACCAAAAACGTGGTGTATGCGGTTGAATGCACATGTGGATTTTTCGACATTGGAAGAACTTCCAGGCCCCTAAAAGTGCGGATAAGCGAACATCTTAGAAATATAAAAAATGGCCTGGCGACACATGCTCTGTCGGACCATTTTCGCACCGATAAAAACCCTGCTGACATCAGGAGATTTTTAGGTCTACAGTGGGTAAAAGGCAATTGGTGGCAAAGGGACCTCCCAACACAATTAGCAAAAGCAGAAATGAGGTTTATATATGAGCTGGGCACGCTGCAGCTGGGGGAGCTTAATCTCGATTTTGAGGTAAAATGGTTCATGTGACACTTGGCTTTTTTTCCCTTTTTTTCCCTTCCGACATGTATGCACAGCGTTTGCACTTTATTCTTTGCATGCTGCACTTTAGTACTAGACACCTCTGTGATGTTTCATTGTTAATATATGTTTTATTAAGTTGTGCTTTTTTCATATCCCCTTTGGCATGTTTTATTACAAACCACACACTTGTTTTGGGACTTATGTGAATACCTACATCTGGAAAGCGATATGGACTAGCCGCTGTTTACAACGGATGAAGCAGGTTTCCATGGAGACGGACGCGTCTGGCCGGGCTCTACAGTTACGGACGAGACGGGCGGAAGCGGAAGTGACGGCGAGGTGCAGAAGGGCTCATGGGACATGTAGTAAATTGATGTATAGGAACCACCTGCGCCCGCCGCCCCGCGATTGGGAAGGACTACATTTAAATTCATTTAAATAGAAAGAGGGACTGAGGGAAACGGACAGTATACCGCTGGATGCCTTGAAAAAGGCCCAATGTAAAGGGTAGAAACGCGTTGGATGAATCCAAACATTTAGTGAATCGGGAGATCCAGTGTGGAGGACCAGTGGATGTGGTGCAGGAGTTGCTGCGGTTGTTGTGGATCCACAGACTTATATGCTCTCTTTTTCACCTGCTTCTGGTAATTGCACTTTATTGGACTCCCTGCGTGGATATTACTATGCTGCTATACCATTCTTTGCTGCTTTACATGTTTATATTGATTATCATTAAATTTGTTTCATTTGGTGCTGTACTACATGCACTTTATTCTGTTCCATATTGGTTACAACTGTGCTTCAGTATATGCACTTTATTCCTTTTTTCCCTTGTTGGTAAACACCAGATTGGAGATCCTCAGTGCTAGAAGTCATACATTTAAAGTGGGCAGAACTTCATCTTCCATCCTTGTCCAGAGTGTTCATTCCCGGTAGTCCTAAACTGGGAAGTGGATTTTCCCAGTCGACACACCATTCATGCAAACGAATGGGCTTTACACCCAGAGGTCTTCAAAAATCTGGTAGACAAATGGGGGTTACCAAAAATAGGTCTCATGGCGTCATGCCAGAACAACAAAGTTCCCGCATACATGTCAAGAAAAAAGGATCCCAGAGTGATCTTTGTGGATGCTCTTTCAGTGAGGTGGGACTTTCTTCTGACCTATGTGTTTCCACCAATCGTCCTGTTACCCAGGGTAATTCTAAAGGTAAAACGAGGAAAGGGCACGGTGATGCTAATAGCTTCGGCTTGGCCCAGAAGACATTGGTACACAGATCTGCAGAGGATATCGATGGATGCTTAAGTCTTACTCCCTCAACGTCCAGATCTACTATCTCTGGGTCCTTGCTATCACAAGCAAATGGATCGACTATCTTTGATGGCGTGGCTCTTGAGACTTCCATCCTGAAAGCAAGAGTATTCTCACAACAGGTAATTCAAACAATGCTCAGAGCAAGGAAACCTTTCTCAGCTCGCATTTATCACGGAATATAGCAAGCCTATATTCAATGGTGCAGTGACCGGAAATTTGACCATAGGGCGTTCAGAGTTTCCAGAGTCTTGGCATTCCTTCAGGCAGGAATGGACTAAGGTCTACTGGTGGCTTCCTTGAGAGTGCAAGTGTCAGCATTGGCTGTATGGTTCCAAAAGAAAATTGCTATTCTACAGGATGTGCACACTTTTTTTTCCAGGGAATGCTGCACATTCAACCTCCTTTTGTTCCTCCTACAGTGCCTTGGGACTTAAGTTTAGTCCTAAAGGTCCTTCAAGTTGCCCCATTTGAACCACTTAAACGAGTGGATCTTAAATGGTTGACAGCTAAAGTTCTCTTTCTACTGGCTATTGCTTCAGCTAGAAGAGTTTCAGATTTAGGGGAATTGTTATGTCGCCCTCCTTTTCTGATTTTCTGTCCAGATAGAGCGGTTCTCAGAACCAAATCTTGGCATCTTAGTAAGGTGGTGTCTAAATTCCACCTTAACAAATACATTTTAGTCCCGACCTTCCAGGGGCCTGACCTTTCTGCAGAAGGCAACTCAGGAAATTCAACATCCCGCAGAAGCTGCTGCACACTTTCTATACGGCCATTGTGGAGTCTGTCCTATGCTCCTCAATCACAGTATGGTATGGAGCTGCCAAAGATTGTGACAGATGGCGGCTACAGAGGGTGGTGAGGATGGCAGAAAGGGTCGTCGGGGCTGATCTACCCTCTGTCCACGGTATATACATGTCCCGAGTCAAGAAGCGGGCTGGGAAAATAGTGGTTGACAAGATACACCCTGGCCTTGTCCTGTTTGAAACTCTCCCTTCAGGCAGGCGTTATAGGTCCATTCCCGCCAAGTCTACCAGAACCTCTAAAAGCTTCTTCCCACTAGCTGTTCATCTAAAACAATGTCTAAAATGCCTGAAGCTATGAATTGAGATACTATCTGGCACAGTGTTCCCATAGTAATGCATGCTATGTATGTGTGTCTACACGTTATGTTCTGTATCATGTTAAGTAACCGCGCTCCATGTTATTTGGTGATGCATTGTAACTGCAAACAATTCCTAGTATGCGCAAGTATACCTGGCCAATAAAGCGGATTCTGATTCTGAAATGCATTGTTGGACGTAGTCTGTGCTTTAAGGATCTACGTGTATCATACCAGTGCCATCAGAAAGACAGACACTCTCTTCATTCTCTGCGGATTTCACAAGAGAGGATGGCCTGGTGATGAGCAGACACTGGCGAGGTGGCTTCGGATGACCATTTCAGAAGCATACTCTCAACCTGATCTCCCTGTTCCGGCTAATGTCTCTGCTCACTCTACTCGTAAGGTAGGTCCGTCATGGGCAGCACAACGTGGTGCTTCTGCAGAACAGATATGTAAGGCAGGCACATGGTCTTCCATTAATACATTCATTAGACATTATGCCTTTGATACCTTTGCCTCTCAGGAAGCTGAATTTGGGCGAAGGATTCTCCTGTCCAATCAGGAGCATCCTCACCACTAAATTGCTTTGGGACATTCCATTGTTATCCTGTGGATAACCTGTGGACCCTGCCGGAGAAATAATCGTTATGGTAAAACTTACCATTGATAACGCTTTTTCTCCTAAGTCCACAGGAATCCCAACCTGATGCACCTGATTTGAGGATCCTTTTCATTCGCTAACCTCTTCCTTCTTGTGTGGAAGGGTGTGCATGTGTGGTCTTCTCGCCTGATTAGGGCTATCTATGATGCTCCTGCCTTGTGCTTTGGGAAAACAACTAATTTGCCTGAGCCAGGAGGCAGGGCTATATGGACGGGCCGTATGGACAAGTACAATACACAGTCCTATTTCCTATATAATACACAGCAGGTCAAATTTTATTTTCTGCAAATATCTGGACATCAAACTCTACTTCCAGTTTTAATTTTGACAGGGGTTTTATAATTGGTTTAGTCACTTTTTTTGCTTTGTTTTTTAGCTTTCATTTTAGTCTAATTTTAGTCCTTAAATAAACTATAGTCAAATGCTTTTGGTCTAAATCTTTGTCAACAAAATAATCGTTATGGTAAACCTTACCGTTGATAACACTATTTCTCCTAGATCCACAGGATAACATAGGGATATGATGACGTAACAACGGATTTGCACCAAATGGCCAAAGCTTTTGGCCTCCCAGCATGCAACGAGCCCGTCCATATAGTGTTTGGCATAAAATGGTGTCAGGGCCAAAACTATGTGGCATAATATGTAATTGACGTTATAGTGGGTGTTACGGTGTGTAGCATAACGTGTAATAGGCATTACGGTGTGTGGCATAATGTGTAATGGGCATTACGGTGTGTGGCATAATGTGTAATGGGCGTTACGGTGTGTTGCAGAATGTAAAATGGGCATTACGGTTTGTTGCATAATGTATAATGGGCATTACAGTGTGTTGCTTAAAATGTAATGGGCATTAGTCACTCCCGTGACTGCCCCTTCATTCCCACTGCCGCCTCCCGTCGAGCACCCACCAGCAAAAACATAAATCTGCACCTATGTATCAGACTGTAAAGAGAACCTTCTTGAGCTAAACAGCCAGTATAATATCTCAAACTGAGAGATAAGTAATAAATAGACACAGACACACGTCTACACAAAACAATTTAATGATTGAATAATACAGAGGCCTCCAATGTTCAGCATTTATTTTAACCACATATTCTTTATCTTTTCACTTATCTTTCTGATTTTATATTTTTCGCTAGTTTTGTGTTTTATTAATGTCATATTGTGCACCACTTTAGGGCAATCGATTTCCCTTCCTCCTTCCCTCCATTCCTAATCTAAACTGATATACATTTGCCTGGGTAGCATCCCCCTTTTTGACACACATTAAGAAATCTCTTTCTAGAATTACAATGGGGGTTTCGTCCTAGAGACAGTAATCGAACCTGTGCAACCAATAACCTATATAACATTGTTTTATCAAACTTAAGGCAATGATTTGTGCATGCTATATGGGAGTACTACAGTAAGTCAGACTCAGTATGTAACACATTCTCAGCCTACTGAGCCTAGATTATTAAAAACAATGTTAAAGATATACGAACTTCACAAGGGAATTTTAGAGAAATCTTCTTCAGCAAAATCATTACCGTATCATTAAGCGATTTGCAAAAGTTATGACTAAAACATTGACTAAAATGAAAACTGAGATCCACTGACTAGATCTGGTCTAAAACAAAGCAGTACGGATGGTGTAATGGTTAGCATTACTGCCTCACAGCACTGAGGTCCTGGGTTCAATTCCCACCATGGCCCAAACTGTGCAGAGTTTGTATATTCTCCCCGTACTTGCGTGGGTTTCCTCCGGGTACTCCGGTTTCCGCCCACATTCCAAAAATATACTGGTAGGTTAATTGGCTCCCAACAAAAATGAACCCTAGTATGATTGTGTATGTGAGTACATGTGATAGGGAATATAGATTGTAAGCTCCACTGGGGCAGGGACTGATGTGAATGGTCAAATATTCTCTGTAAAGCGCTGCGGAATATGTGTGCGCTATATAAATAACTGGTAATAATAATAATAATGATAATTAAAAAAAAAAGAAAGGTGACTTTAAAGGTGACTTTATACCAACTCTAATTTTAAGTAAGCGACTAAAACTAAATTGAAAATCCTTGTCAGAATTAACTCTGCTGTCCATCAATGATAAAGCTCTGGTGGTGAAGAGGTTACATTCAAACAGCCCAATACTAAATGGAACAGTGTACTATTCAAGTGGCAGAGTATGAACAGCCATTTCTTCCGTAGCTCGCAGCTTTTTTGAGTTGTGTTTCTAGTATGATTTACAGCAGTGTTGTTAACCCATAATTTAACGTAGTGTGTTTATAGAACCTGTGACAAATTTACGCAACTGCTGAAGGATATTTCATAAGCCGTACCATTGGAAATTAAATCATGCTTTGTATGTGTTGAAATCCAGTACATCTGATATTAGATAGGAATAATTGCTCCTTGTTCCAGAATAGTTTACATTTTCAGATATTTAATTTTTTCTAATTTTCTCATCAAAAAAATAATAATAATATATATATATATATATATATAGTAAAATAAAACACCAAAAGGGACAGCTGGTTAAGAAACACTATGAGAAAGTATCACTCACTATTATGCAGGCATTTAGAGAATAACATATAGCTTTTAAAGTAATGTTTCCCATTAGTATGTCCCTACAGTATGTTTCCTCGTTTTATAATGTAACAAAGGCCAACATATGTCTGAGTCATTGAGAAGACCTATCACAATCTGATACTGAGCCAAAAGAATGATCACTGCAGCGGAGGCGCCGGCTTCTTCTTCTAACAGTGAGTCACACACACGCCGTCGTCTCCCGGATCGCGGGGCCGCAGACAAGGGGGAGGTAAGGGGCTCCTGTGCCGCACTTTACCGCGATCCGGTGCGGCCGTAGGAGGCGGGCCGCCCGTGTGCTGGCGTGGTCACTGAATAATGGGCAGCCGCTCCACTAGCCACCAGGGTTGACTTATGGGCACAGGTCAGGGGGATATAATAATAATACCCTCCGTTTTTACACTGCCCGCACACCCGGTGGGGATGCCAGCAGGGGGAGGAGGTCTGACCTGAGGCCCCTTCCCCCAGCCCCAGGGCGCCATTTCAGCAATGTTCCCGCCCTGGAGCTGCTTCCCTCTCCCTCACTCCCGGTCAGCAGCCACCTGACTGCCAGTGCTGTGCTTCCTACAGGACACTTGAGTATTCTACCTGTCACTGGGACAGTGTTAGTTAAAAAAGAGTGCATACATTCAGGGTTGTGTGGTACAAACACCCTGTGATATACAGCCAGTGTTTACTGTGCATTGTTATATCTATTGTCATATAGCCATACTGAGTATTACTTTGTATTGCTAGTCCAGTGCAGTTTATGGTACATCATTTCTGCATGGTACACTTGTGACTGTATACGTGTGTGTGCATGTAGCTGCTGCGTGGTTGCCTTATTGCAGGGTATTTCACTCAGTGGGCTATTCCTATATTGCTATACCTAAGGGGGCCAAGTGTTTCAGGTTTTTCTTTGTTAACATAGGATTGTATCACAAGATATACTGACTGTGTATTTTTACTTGTGATTTTTTAGTCTCCATATAATCTATATCTCTTGAACTCCCGGTCTGTGCTATCTTCTGCACCTTTGCTGAGAGTTCTTGATAGTTATAGTGCTGCTACATTTTGTACCAGGTTGCCCATTATTGTACACATAGTTATGTCTGCTACACGTGGCAACGACGTTGGGGCGTCTCCCACACTGCGTGGTTGTGAGGCCGTGGACGTAACGGAGGATAATCTGGCAGCTGAGAGTTCAGGTTCAGGGGGTTCCTTACCCCCCAGTGGGTCGGTAGCACCTGGGGCATCACAAGACCCACCTTGGGCTACTTTTTCCACATTGTTAAACACGCTTGGGACTAAATTAATGCCCCCTGTGGGACCACCTGTGCCACTACCACAGTTTATGGTCCCTGCTGTGAACCCGCCATGGGTGGATCAGCTTTCCACTCAGTTACAGCATTTGAACCGATCTATGATTAAATCTAAGTGTCACTCTCGCCCGCATAAGACTAAGTCATCTTCTAAACGGGCCATTACCTCTTCTCAATCCACTGCTATTCCAGACACGTCCTCTTATGAGGACGGTGCATATACTGACCCCACAGACACTGACGTGTCAGATGGGGAAGGGAAGTCATTGGTGGATGTCCCGGAATTGATTGAGGCGATACGGCTCATTCTTCAAGTGTTTGATTCTGAGCCTGAGACTGTCTCCAAGAAACCGGATAGGTTTAAACGTAAGAAGGTGGTTAAACAAGTTTTACCCTATTCTAAACACCTGGTTGACATACATCAGGAATCCTGGGAAAATCCGGGGACAAAATTTACACCAAATAAGAGACTGTTGGCTCGCTATCCTCTCTCTGCGAAGGTATGTAAAAATTGGGAAACCCCGCCGTCGTAGATTCTCATGTGGCGCGTATGGTTGTTTCCTCTGCTTTGCCAGTAACTACCGTCACCTCTCTGAAGGAACCGACGGATCGCCATGTGGAGGGCTGTTTAAAAGCGATTTATACCCTAACGGGGGCTGTGCAAAGGCCAACTATTGCAGCGACTTGGGCTACTGAAGCTGTTGAGGCGTGGGCTCAGGAATTTGAGCCGGAACGGTCTTCCGATGCATCTGAGCATGCTTGACAATGTCTCTCGTATATTGCCACGGCTTCTCTGTACCTTAAGGAGGCGGCCTCCGATGCCGGGGTGCTCGCGGCCAAGGCTGCTACTGCGTCCATCTTGGACAGACATATCCTTTGGTTGAGATCCTGGTCGGTGTATATGGATTCCAAGAAAACCCTGGAGGCGCTTCCTTTCAAGGGAGACATTCTCTTTGGAGAAGATCTCAATAAAATTGGGGCTGATCTGGCTACTGCTAAAACAGCTTGCCTACCTAGTACGGCTCCTTCCGCACAGAATGCCAAAAGTACTTTCCCTTGGTCCTCCAGGTAAAGCAAAAGGTCAGGCGTACCCAAAGCAAGCTTGTGCCTGGGCCACCCATCATCCAGCTTCCAAAACTGACAAGCCTGCCGCATGATGGGGCAGGCCTCCCTCTGGAGGATCCCACGGTGGGGGTCCGACTTCTAGGTTTTGCCCAGGAATGGTTGAAGACCACTTCGGATACCTGGGTGAGGGAAGTCATCGCTCGAGGTTACGCCATACCCTTCAAGTATCGTCCCCCTCATCGATTTTGCATGACAGATGTGCTTCTGGATCCGGCAAAGGCAAACACGTTTAACTCGGTGGTATGTTCCCTCCTGACCACAGGAGTGGTAGTACAGGTGCCTCTGGCTCAGAGGGGCAAGGGGTTCTTTTCACCGCTGGTTCTAGTCCCGAAACCGAACGGGTCCTCGCGGCCCATTCTCAATCTAAAGTCCTTGAACAAGCATGTGTGGATCTACAAGTTCTGTATGGAAACGCTGCGCTCTATTGTTCTGGCCATGGAGCCTGGGGACAATATGGTCTCCCTGGACATACAGGATGCCTACCTACATATTCCTATTGCGGTATCTCATCAGCAGTACCTGCGGTTTTCGGTGGGCAACCTTCATTACCAATTTCGGGCGTTACCCTTTGGTTTGACAACGGCTCTGCGAGTTTTCACCAAAGTTATGGCGGTCATGACGGCTGCACTCCGCCGTCAAGGGGTCAGGATCCTACCGTACTTGGACGATTTGTTGATCCTGGCAAATTCCCCAGAACTTCTCCTGTGTCATCTCGATCTGACGGTCCAGTGCATGACAGCCCAAGGGTGGCTCATCAACTGGAAGAAATCCTCCCTGGTTCCTGCTCGGAGCATGCTACATCTGGGAGTGTTGTTGGACACTCACAACCAGCGGTTGTTCCTGTCTCAGGAGTAAGTCCTGAAGCTTCAGGACAGGAGTCGATGCTTCCTATCTCGTCCGCAAGTGTCTATACATTCGGCAATGCAAGTGCTGGGTCTCATGGTGTCGGCTTTCGACATGGTGGAGTATGCTCAATTCCACTCTCGCCATCTGCAGAAGTTAATTCTGACCAAGTGGGATGGCCTGCCTCACCGGATCAGATCTCACATGATCTCTTTGTCTCCGGAGGTCCGCCTGTCACTGAGCTGGTGGCTTCAGGACCAAAAATTGAGCAGGGGCCATCCCTTCTGGATATCCGACTGGGTCCTTCTGACAACGGATGCCAGTCTGAGAGGCTGGGGTGCGGTGTTGGACCAACACTCTCTTCAGGGTCGGTGGACCAAGGAGGAGTCTCTGCTCCCGACAAATATTCTGGAACTGCGGGCAGTGTTCAACGCGTTGACAATGGCCCAGCATCTCATACAGAACAGAGCTGTCCAAGTGCAGTTGGACAACGCCACCACGGTGGCATACATAAATCATCAGGGCGGCACTCGATGCTGCATGGCAATGATGGAAGTATCACGGATTCTTCAGTGGGTGGAATGCCATCTGCCGGCCATATCCGCAGTGTTCATTCCAGGCATCCTGAACAGTCATCGGGACGTACACGCCGGAGAGTGGAGCCTCCACCCGGAGGTGTTTCAACCTCTTGTGGACACGTGGGGTCTGCCAGATGTGGATCTGATGGCGTCTCGACACAATCACAAGGTTCCGGTCTTCGGAGCAAGAACAAGGGATCCTCAAGCTGCGTTCGTGGACGCTCTGGTGATTCCATGGAACTTTCAGCTACCATATGTGTTCCCTCCGGTTTCACTCCTGCCCAGAGTAATACGGAAGTTCGAGCAAGAAGGAGGAAACCTGCTTCTGTTTGCTCCAGCGTGGCCCAGACGGCACTGGTTCTCTGATCTCCTGGGTCTCTCGTGGGATCGTTCCCTTCTACTTCCATAATGACCAGACCTCCTCGTTCAGGGCCCTTGTGTTTACCAGGATTTGGCCCCTCTGGCTTTGACGGCATGGCCCTTGAGGCTTCCGTCCTGAGGGCCAAGGGTTTTTCTGAGGCGGTCATTCAGACTATGTTGAAGGCCCGTAAGCCGGCTTCTGCTCGGATATACCATAGGGTCTGGAATGCGTACTGTACTTGGTGTGCATCTCACAATCATGAAGTTTTCAAGTTTAGTACTGCCAAATTATTGGCCTTTCTACAACAGGGCCTAGACTTAGGCTTGCGTCTGGCCTCCCTCAAGGTTCACATCTCTGCCTTGTCGGTTTGGTTTCAGAGAAAAATTGCTACCCTGCCTGATGTCCATATAATTCACTCAGGGTGTGTTGCGGATTCAGCCTCCTTATTTGCCACCGGTGGCCCCTTGGGATCTGTCGCTGGTTTTGGAGGCCTTACAAGAGTCTCTGTTTGAGCGTCTTACCTCTGCTGACCTTAAGGTGTTGTTCTTGCTGGCAATTGCTTCCGCTAGAAGGGTCTCAGACTTGGGTGCCTTGTCCTATAAGTCTCCCTATTTGATTTTTCACCATGACCGGGCGGTTCTTAGAACATGGCCAGGTTATTTACTTGAGGTGGTATCTTCCTTCCACCTTAACCAGGAGATTGTGGTTCCGGCCTTTAAGTCTCCTGAGTTGTCTACCAAAGAGCAGTCTTTGGATTTAGTACGGGCTCTCCGTATCTATGTGAAGAGAACATCCTCCTTTAGGAAATTCTCTTTTTGTGTTTGGTTTTCACAAACGTGACTGGCCTGCTTCCAAGCAGACTCTTGCCAGATGGATTAGAATGGTGATTGCACATGCTTACGTACAGGCTGGTCGTCCGGTTCCTGCTACCATTAAAGCCCATTCTACTCGGTCGGTTGGACCTTCTTGGGCGGCCCACCGTGGGGTGACCCTTGAACAATTGTGCAAGGCGGCTACATGGTCCTCAGGGAACACGTTTATAAGGTTCTATGCCTTTGATACCGCCGCTTCCCAGGATGCTTCCTTTGGACGCCGGGTTCTTGTGCCCGCTACAGTGCGTCCCCTCCCATAAGGAACTGCTTTAGGACATCCCTGATGTTAATCCTTGTGGAGCCCAGTGTACCCCGCAGCAGAAAATTAGATTTATGGTAAGAACTTACCGTTGTTAAATCTTTCTGTGAGATACACTGGGCTCCACAAGGCGCCCACCCTGACGCACTTAGCTTCTTTGGGTTGGTATGGCATAGCCGCTGACACCCTCTCCTGCTGTGAGTGTGTGGTGTAATTGGCTATGAGCGATTGTCGTCTCTGGTACCTGCTACTGCATTGGGCTGGTTAACGAAACTGAGCTCCCTGTGCCTGGAGGCGGGGTTATAGAGGAGACGGCGCTGTGCATCTTGGGAACAGTCAAAAGCTTTGATCCTGTTGGTGCCTCGGATCAAGATCCTACTCTACACCCCGATGTTAATCCTTGTGGAGCCCAGTGTACCTCGCAGAAAGAGATTTAACAACGGTAAGTTCTTAACATAAATCTCGTTTTTTATTTATAGCCAAATCTGCAAAAGACATTCATAAATACAGATGTAAATGTTTCAGAATCTTACCAGAACTGAAGATGAGTGTAGTTATGTGACCGGAGGTCGGGAGACCACCAGTCACTATACCGACGCCGGTATCCTGAGCGATTGACAGCCCGACAGTCGGCATGCCGACTATCGGGGACTATTCCCACTTGTGGGTGTCCACGATACCCATAGAGTGGGAATAAAACCTGCGAGCCACCAAGCCAGCTGCGTGGATTTGTTGCTCTCGCCCCCCCTAACCCCGTCGGCAATCTAAAGCTCTGGATCCCAGCGTGATCACAAACGCCAGTCACCCGAACCCAACCCCTTAAGATAGTTCATATAAAGTTTTTAGGTGTTTTTTTTAAATAAAATTCTTTATTTTTCATTAATGGAAATAACAATTTCCACACAAAACAATAACACAAACATATCGACAGTACAACTGGAATCATAATGACATGCGGAAGGACAACCGTCCACCGGAAAAGGTTATCAAATACATTAATTTTGTTACTGTATCCAACAAATGACAAACAAAAGAGGGGGAGACAACGGGAAGAAGAGGAGGTGGGGGAGAATTCAGGTACTACTTGATGAACATCTCAATGAAGTGTATGGGTGGTAGGGTCCTACATTAAAGTATGGGTACAAGAGCAATATAGGTTACGGTAGTCTTAAATTCCATCCAATTAAACCAGGTAGCTGTATAATCTGAATATTTCTCTAGGGCTGCATAGAAAATATCGTCCATCTACATATAAAAATCGATACGCTGAAACCATTCCCACATTGTCGGCGGAACTACAGAGCACCAGTGTACTGGGACAATAGCCATTGCTGCATTGTTGAGATGCTTAAGTATATATTAAGTTTTAATCATGAGTCAAAATCTTTTTTTTGTACACAAAGCTTTATTGTTAAGTCAATTTAAAAACATTGCAGTCATCTATTTTTCTATAGCAATATAGCGAATGTACTGTTAATACAATTTAAAAAGGTTATGTTTTATTTATTTATTTTACATAGGCTATATCTCTAACTACTATAGTAAATCTTTTACTTGACCTTTATGTGGTGATTAATAAAACACAGTTACTGACTCTTGAATTTTTTTAAATTTATTTTACAAACAATACTAACTCTAAACAGGGCCGTAACTACGTGTGTGCCAGCGGTGCCTGGCAAACAGCGCAGTCGCCCCATTCCAAGGGGACTTTAGTCAGCGGCATTGTAATGAGTCAAACTGACTCATTACAAGTCGCCTTTGTGTGCTGCTGCTGGAACGAGGAGAGGAACAGCTCCGGGGGCACGGAAGGAGGGAGCCACGGCAATGCACTGTAATTGGTGGCAGTGCCGCTGCAGCTGTCCCTCTCCTTCAACATAGGCTGGCTGTCGCTGCTGTGAATGCTGGGATGCGCTTCCCTCACCCCAGCAGTCACAACGGTGGCGGCAGCCAGCCAATGTGGAGGGAGAGGGACAGCTGCAGCAGCGCCACCACCAATTACAGTGCGCTGCTGCGACTCTCGAGTCCCCCTCCTCTTCCTCCTCCTCCTCCCCTGCCCAGGATCTGCGACTGCCAGCAGCTGCACCGAGGAGCCTGACTGTCTGAGCCAGCGGATCGACAGTAAGTATCTATAATCTATTCTGTCTACCTATCTATATACCTACTGTATATCTATCTGTCTATTTATCCAGGGCTGTAACTAGGTGGCACACAACGCATATGCCTGTTTTAATGTGTTAAAAGGTGTAGTCTGTCTGCCGTAATGTGTAAAAGGTGGACTCTGCCTGTCGTAATGTGTAAAAAGGGGAACTCTATCCGCTGTAATGTGTAAGAGGAGACGTTGTAAAAGGGGACTTTGCCTGCCGTAATGTGTTAAAAAGGGACTCTGCTGTAATGTGTAAAAAGGGGACTCTACCTGCCGTAATGTGTAAAAGGGGCTCTACCTGGTGTAGTGGCGCTAATGTGCGGCGCAATTTGAATAATGGAGACTACTGTGCACCGTAATATGAATTGTTATTATTTTGTAGCCACACCCCTTCCCTCATGAAGCCACTCCCCTATATTTTGGGCACGCGCCTTGGGCACGCATTGCCCCTTTTTTGCGTAAGGGGCGCCAATGCTGTTTCTAGCACACATCGCTAAAATGTCAAGTTACGGCACTGACTCTAAAGGGTTTTATTTGCAGGTGTTGGGTTGTAAAATCCGGCGCTTTTGATAGTGTTTATGACCGATATTTAAAAGGATAGTGCTATTACTAGCTAGACATGGCTAGTAAAAGCATTGTCCTTTTTAAATATCTGGCATAAACATGATCAGAAGCACCAGGGATTTAGAACCCAAGGCTTTGTGAATAGCCCCCTATGCAAAGTACCATTGCGGAGAACACACTGCTGATGGTGTGCAGTTGTTGTAAAGATTTGCAACTCGTGAGTTACAAGTATAGTGAGTGACTCTAAACTAGCATTTATCTATGATTCTGAACCATGATGAAGGCTGCTGGTGAACCCATAGACAGAATTAACAGGAGGCTCATTTGTAAAAGATTTTGCACTTAGCAGGGACAGTAGCCAATGTAGGTTTAGCTAATTCTTCTGATTTGACATTAGTTTCCACCTTCCAGTGTAAGTATTTTTTTTTTTTTTAAAGATACACTGTGTGATTAATAGTTCATAGA
The DNA here is from genome assembly GCF_028390025.1 of Pseudophryne corroboree. NCBI lineage: Eukaryota > Metazoa > Chordata > Amphibia > Anura > Myobatrachidae > Pseudophryne > Pseudophryne corroboree. Next base: position 534,070,747 of record NC_086446.1, on the reverse strand, counting down.
TCGTCTGTCTGTTTTCTCATACCTCTTGGTCCATGAAATTGATGGCAATCACCTCTGGGATACATTACCATATCCCAGTCACATGTCTCCAATGCTCCACCCTTTCTTACTGAATGATTTATGCCTTATATTAATACATGTCATTTGAAAGTTGCTAGGTATTTTCTTTATCCCATAGATTATGTTTAATAAGTATGTTATCACAGGAAAAGCACTGCCTATCCCACTTTATTCCTGTGCTGTTAAACTGTAATTAATGGGTTACATTAAAAACACACTTTCCATCTATGACAGCTCTGTGTGATTACTGTCTTGCTAATGCCAAACATTGATAGGCAGTCTGCACTAATGGAAAAAGGTGCATGTTGACCTTTTCTGAGTAATTTGCATTTGGCTGCAGTCTGTTATTGAAGCAAATATATTGTCACAATGCTTGTGTCTCACTAAGATACATGACACTCCAATTACAATACACTGTGATAACATTTGTTTGGCATTTTCAAGTTAACTTTTTACAGTATGTTACAAACTTTCTTTTGAGTGAGCATAGAAAGCCTTAGAAAGTGTATTTATATGGTCATTGTTTTTAAGGGGGGTGAGTCCTATGCAGTAGGGCTACTACCTTTTTTGGCCAGGGGGCTGCCACTTCCCATGCTGGAGAGCTTAGAGGAGAGAGTTGGACCCCGGAAAGCAAGAAGCTGGCTATTATAGCTCAACTATTATAGCCACCTAGTACTGCCTGTGTGTCCCCCACAATCAACACATCACTATATTCTGCTATTCACACCTTGTGTCCCTCAATCAACGTATTATGGTGCAAGCACCAGGAGCAGACTCGGCAGCAACATTGTCATACCCACCCGTTCTGCTCCCATGAAACCAGGACATTTATAGTTTTATCAAAATAATGTTTTCCTACATTTCCCCCTCCATTGGTTACTGGCAAATTTGTTGTTGGTTTTTTTTTTTTGACCATGTGTTTTTTTCTCTCTCTTCCACTCCACTGTGTGTTATTCCTGTAATGTGTACCTTCACTGTTTGCACACCCTGCCAGTGTGACCTACGCAATTCACCTCAGATGGTGGCTTTGGATGGTTCCTCCACGGGCAGGATGTTCTTTATGTGGATCTTTCCAAACGGTATATCATCATACTACTATTACTACTACTACTAGTGTACTACATGTGTCCATTTTCCCATGTATGCACTGGGCCCTTGTATGGCTCACCTCCCACAGTGTAACCTTTGTAGTGCTCCCAACATGGCTGCCTCATCTGGTATGCTTGTGGATGGGATGAAAAATACATGGACCTGACTGTTTTGTTGGGACCCTACTCTTAGCATTAGGACGCTGAAATCATCCCATTTTGTGTCCTCTCCTCTAGGGGTAGACTTTTCCACCCAGGGTAATTCTATGCAGCGCACCCAAGATCACCGCCGCACCTGGTACCTGTGTGGGTAGAATACACAACCCTTGGAAGTTGTTACCCAAAATGCCTACATCAATCCTGCATTATGCTTACTATGTGCTCAAGGTTTTTCTTTTTATGTCTGTGTGGCTTGTCAGTTGCTGTATTACTTAAATTGTCTGTATTATGTGCATTGTTTTTGATGTCTGTAATGTTGTGCCTTGAGTCCTGTTGGAGAAAGAGCGCTATATAAATATTATTATTATTTTCTCTAACGTCCTAGAGGATGCTGGGGACTCCGTAAGGACCATGGGGATAGACTGGCTCCGCAGGAGACATGGGCACTTTAAGAAAGAATTTAGTTCCTGGTGTGCACTGGCTCCTCCCTCTATGCCCCTCCTCCAGACCTCAGTTTGGTACTGTGCCCAGAGGAGCTGGGTGCTTTTCAGTGAGCTCTCCTGAGTTTACTGATAGAAAGTATTTTGTTAGGTTTTTTATTTTCAGGGAGCTCTGCTGGCAACAGACTCCCTGCATTGAGGGACTGAGGGGAGAGAAGCAGCCCTACTCTCTGAAGCTAGGTCCTGCTTCTTAGGCTACTGGACACCATTAGCTCCAGAGGGATTGGTACGCAGGATCTCACCCTCGCCGTCCGTCCCAGAGCCGCGCCGCCGTCCCCCTCGCAGAGCCGGAAGATAGAAGCCGGGTGAGTATGAGAAGAAAAGAAGACTTCACAGGCGGCAGAAGACTTCATGATCTTCACTAGAGGTAACGCACAGCACTGCAGCTGTGCGCCATTGCTCCACACACCTCACATACTCCGGTCACTGTAAGGGTGCAGGGCGCAGGGGGGGGCGCCCTGGGCAGTATTTGGGACCTCATGTTGGCAAAAGTACACATATATACAGCTGGGCACTGTATATATGTATGAGCCCCCGCCAAAATTACTGTATAAGCGGGACAGAAGCCCGCCATCGAGGGGGCGGGGCTTCTCCCTCAGCACTCACCAGCGCCATTTTTTCTCCACAGCACCGCTGAGAGGAAGCTCCCCGGACTCTCCCCTGCTGATACACGGTAGAAGAGGGTTGAAAAGAGAGGGGGGGGGCACATAATTAGGCGCAAAAACTATACATACAGCAGCTACTGGGTTAACATTAAGTTACTGTGTTATTCCTGGGATATTATAGCGCTGAGGTGTGTGCTGGCATACTCTCTCTCTGTCTCTCCAAAGGGCCTTGTGGGGGAACTGTCTTCAGAAAGGACATTCCCTGTGTGTGTGTGGTGTGTCGGTACGCTTGTGTCGACATGTCTGATGAGGAAGGCTATGTGGAAGCAGAGCGGGAGCAAATGAATGTGGTGTCTCCGCCGACGGCGCCGACACCTGATTGGATGGATATGTGGAAGGTTTTAAATCATAATGTTAATTCCTTGCATAGAAGATTTGACAAGGCTGATGCATTGGGACAGTCAGGGTCTCAACCCGTGCCTGACCCTCTGTCGCAGGGACCGTCAGGGTCTCATAAGCGCCCACTATCCCAAATTGTTGACACAGATGCCGACATGGATTCTGACTCCAGTGTCGATTACGATGATGCAAAGTTACAGCCAAAATTGGCTAAATCCCTTCGATATATGATTATAGCAATAAAGGATGTTTTGCACATCACAGAGGAAACCCCTGTCCCTGACACGAGGGTGTATATGTATAAGGGAAAGAAGCCTGAGGTAACTTTCCCCCCTCACACGAACTGAATGAGTTATGTGAAAAAGCTTGGGAATCTCCAGATAAGAAAATGCAGATTTCCAAACGGATTCTTATGGCGTATCATTTCCCGCTAACGGGTAGGCTACGATGGAAATCCTCCCCTAGGGTGGACAAAGCTTTAACACGCTTATCCAAATAGGTAGCCCTGCCTTCCCAGGATACGGCTACCCTCAAAGATGCTGCTGACCGCAAACAGGAGGTTACCCTGAAGTCCATTTATACACATTCAGGTACCTTACTAAGACCGGCAATTGCGTCTGCCTGGGTGTGTAGTGCTGTAGCGGCATGGACGGATACCTTATCTGAGGAATTGGATACCCTAGATAAGGATACTGTATTATTGACCCTGGGGCATATAAAAGACGCTGTCCTATATATGAGAGATGCTCAAAGAGACATTAGTCTACTGGGTTCTAGAATAAACGCTATGTCGATTTCTGCCAGAAGGGTCCTGTGGACTCGGCAATGGACAGGTGATGCCGACTCAAAAAGGCATATGGAGGTTTTACCTTAAAGGGGTGAGGAATTGTTCGTGGAAGGTCTCTCGGACCTGGTCTCCACAGCTACAGCTGGAAAGTCACATTTTTTGCCTTATGTTCTTTCACAGCCTAAGAGAGCACCGCATTATCAAATGCAGTCCTTTCGTTCACAAAGAAACAAGAAAGTCCGAGGTGCGTCCTTTCTTGCCAGAGGTAGGGGCAGAGGAAAGAAGCTGCACAACACAGCTAGTTCCCAGGAACAGAAGTCCTCACCGGCCTCTGCAAATTCCACCGCATGACGCTGGAGCTCCACAGCACCGCTGAGAGGAAGCTCCCCGGACTCTCCCCTGCTGATACACGGTAGAAGAGGGTTGAAAAGAGAGGGGGGGGGGCACATAATTAGGCGCAAAAACTATACATACAGCAGCTACTGGGTTAACATTAAGTTACTGTGTTATTCCTGGGATATTATAGCGCTGAGGTGTGTGCTGGCATACTCTCTCTCTGTCTCTCCAAAGGGCCTTGTGGGGGAACTGTCTTCAGAAAGGACATTCCCTGTGTGTGTGTGGTGTGTCGGTACGCTTGTGTCGACATGTCTGATGAGGAAGGCTATGTGGAAGCAGAGCGGGAGCAAATGAATGTGGTGTCTCCGCCGACGGCGCCGACACCTGATTGGATGGATATGTGGAAGGTTTTAAATCATAATGTTAATTCCTTGCATAGAAGATTTGACAAGGCTGATGCATTGGGACAGTCAGGGTCTCAACCCGTGCCTGACCCTCTGTCGCAGGGACCGTCAGGGTCTCATAAGCGCCCACTATCCCAAATTGTTGACACAGATGCCGACATGGATTCTGACTCCAGTGTCGATTACGATGATGCAAAGTTACAGCCAAAATTGGCTAAATCCCTTCGATATATGATTATAGCAATAAAGGATGTTTTGCACATCACAGAGGAAACCCCTGTCCCTGACACGAGGGTGTATATGTATAAGGGAAAGAAGCCTGAGGTAACTTTCCCCCCTCACACGAACTGAATGAGTTATGTGAAAAAGCTTGGGAATCTCCAGATAAGAAAATGCAGATTTCCAAACGGATTCTTATGGCGTATCATTTCCCGCCAACGGGTAGGCTACGATGGAAATCCTCCCCTAGGGTGGACAAAGCTTTAACACGCTTATCCAAATAGGTAGCCCTGCCTTCCCAGGATACGGCTACCCTCAAAGATGCTGCTGACCGCAAACAGGAGGTTACCCTGAAGTCCATTTATACACATTCAGGTACCTTACTAAGACCGGCAATTGCGTCGGCCTGGGTGTGTAGTGCTGTAGCGGCATGGACGGATACCTTATCTGAGGAATTGGATACCCTAGATAAGGATACTGTATTATTGACCCTGGGGCATATAAAAGACGCTGTCCTATATATGAGAGATGCTCAAAGAGACATTAGTCTACTGGGTTCTAGAATAAACGCTATGTCGATTTCTGCCAGAAGGGTCCTGTGGACTCGGCAATGGACAGGTGATGCCGACTCAAAAAGGCATATGGAGGTTTTACCTTAAAGGGGTGAGGAATTGTTCGTGGAAGGTCTCTCGGACCTGGTCTCCACAGCTACAGCTGGAAAGTCAAATTTTTTGCCTTATGTTCTTTCACAGCCTAAGAGAGCACCGCATTATCAAATGCAGTCCTTTCGTTCACAAAGAAACAAGAAAGTCCGAGGTGCGTCCTTTCTTGCCAGAGGTAGGGGCAGAGGAAAGAAGCTGCACAACACAGCTAGTTCCCAGGAACAGAAGTCCTCACCGGCCTCTGCAAATTCCACCGCATGACGCTGGAGCTCAACTGGCGGAGTCGGGCCCGGTGGGGGCACGTCTTCTGAATTTCAGCCACATGTGGGTTCATTCCCAGGTGGATCCTTGGGCAATAGAAATTGTGTCTCAGGGTTACAAGCTGGAATTCGAAGAGGTGCCTCCTCGCCGGTATTTCAAATCGGCCCTACCATCTTCCCCCCAAGAGATGGAAATAGTGTTAAACGCAATACAAAAATTGTATCTTCAGCAGGTGGTGGTCAAGGTTCCCCTCCTTCAACAGGGAAGGGGTTATTATTCGACCATGTTTGTAGTCCCGAAACCGGACGGTTCGGTCAGACCCATATTGAATTTAAAATCTCTGAACCTATACTTGAAAAGGTTCAAGTTCAAGATGGAATCGCTAAGAGCGGTCAGCGCAAGCCTGGAAGGGGAGGATTTTATGGTATCACTGGACATAAAGGATGCGTACCTTCATGTCCCCATTTATCCACCTCATCAGGCGTACCGAAGATTTGCGGTACAGGATTGTCATTACCAATTTCAGACGTTGCCGTTTGGTCTCTCAACGGCCCCAGGGATTTTCACCAAGGTAATGGCGGAAATGATGGTGCTCCTGCGGAAGCAAGGTGTCACAATTATCCCGTACTTGGACGATCTCCTCATAAAAGCGAGATCAAGAGAGCATTTGCTGAACAGCGTATCTCTTTCACTGGAAGTGTTACAGCAACACGGCTGGATTCTCAATATTCCAAAGTCGCAGTTGGTTCCTACAACTCGTCTACCCTTATTGGGCATGATTCTGGACACGGACCAGAAGAGGGTTTATCTCCCGATAGAGAAGGCCCAGGAACTCATGACTCTGGTCAAGAACCTATTGAAACCACAACAGGTGTCAGTGCATCATTGCACTCGAGTCCTGGGAAAGATGGTGGCCTCATACGAGGCCATTCCCTTCGGCAGGTACCAATGCGAGGACTTTCCAATGGGACCTACTGGACAAGTGGTACGGGTCACATCTTCAGATGCATCGGTTGATCACCCTGTCCCCCAGGGCCAGGGTGTCACTACTGTGGTGGCTGCAGAGTGCTCACCTTCTCAAGGGCCGCAGATTCGGCATTCAGGACTGGATCCTGGTGACCACGGACGCAAGCCTCCGAGGTTGGGGAGCAGTCACACAGGGAAGAAATTTCCAGGGTCTTTGGTCAAGTCAAGAGACTTGTCTTCACATCAACATCCTGGAGCTAAGGGCCATATACAACGCCCTACGTCAAGCGGAGACCTTACTTCGCGACCGACCAGTTCTGATCCAGTCAGACAACATCACCGCAGTGGCTCATGTAAACCGCCAAGGCGGCAAAAGGAGCAGAGTGGCAATGGCGGAAGCCACCAGAATTCTTCGCTGGGCGGAGAATCATGTAAGCACACTGTCAGCAGTGTTCATTCCGGGAGTGTACAACTGGGAAGCAGACTTCCTCAGCAGACACGACCTCCACCCGGGAGAGTAGGGACTTCATCCAGAAGTCTTCGCACAGATTGTGAGTCGGTGGGAACTGCCACAGATAGACATGATGGCGTCCCGCCTCAACAAAAAGCTACAGAGGTATTGTGCCAGGTCAAGAGACCCTCAGGCAGTAGCGGTAGACGCCCTAGTGACACTGTGGGTGTTCCGGTCAGTCTATGTATTTCCTCCTCTTCCTCTCATACCAAAGGTGTTGAGGATAATAAGAAGAAAAGGAGTGAGAACAATCCTCATTGTTCCAGATTGGCCAAGACGGACCTGGTATCCAGATCTGCAGGAACTGCTCACAGAGGATCCGTGGCCTCTTCCTCTAAGACCGGACCTGTTGCAATAGGGACCCTGTCTGTTCCGAGACTTACCGCAGCTGCGTTTGACGGCATGGCGGTTGAACGCCGGATCCTAGCAGAAAAAGGCATTCCGATTGAGGTTATCCCTACGCTGATAAAGGCTAGGAAGGAAGTAACAGCAAAACATTATCACCGTATATGGCGAAAATATGTTTCTTGGTGTGAGACCAAGAATGCTCCTACGGAAGAATTCCATCTGGGCCGTTTCCTTCACTTACTACAAACTGGAGTGAATTTGGGCCTTAAATTAGGTTCCATTAAGGTCCAGATTTCGGCCCTATCCATTTTCTTTCAAAAAGAATTGGCTTCTCTCCCAGAAGTTCAGACTTTTGTAAAGGGAGTGCTGCATATTTAGCCTCCTTTTGTGCCTCCGGTGGCACCTTGGGATCTTAACGTGGTGTTAAGTTTCCTAAAGTCACACTGGTTTGAACCACTTAAAACGGTGGAGTTGAAATATCTCACGTGGAAGGTGGTCATGTTATTAGCCTTGGCTTCGGCTAGGCGAGTGTCTGAATTAGCGGCTTTGTCACATAAAAGCCCCTATTTGGTTTTCCATTTGGATAGAGCAGAATTGCGGACCCGTTCGCAATTTCTGCCAAAAGTGGTTCTATCTTTTCATATGAACCAACCTATTGTGGTGCCTGTGGCTGCACGTGACTTGGAGGATTCCGAGTTACTTGATGTGGTCAGGGCTTTGAAAATTTACGTAGCCAGAACGGCTAGAGTCAGGAAAACTGAAGCGCTGTTTGTCCTGTATGCATCCAACAAGATTGGTGCCCCTGCTTCAAAGCAAACTATTGCTCGCTGGAATTGTAACACGATTCAGCAAGCGCATTCTACGGCTGGTTTGCCATTACCAAAATCGGTCAAGGCCCATTCCACTAGGAAGGTGGGCTCTTCTTGGGCGGCTGCCCGGGGGGTCTCGGCACTACAGCTGTGTCGAGCTGCTACTTGGTCTGGTTCAAACACTTTTGCAAAATTCTACAAGTTTGATACCCTGGCTGAGGAGGACCTCATGTTTTGCTCAATCGGTGCTGCAGAGTCATCCGCACTCTCCCGCCCGTTTGGGAGCTTTGGTATAATCCCCATGGTCCTTACGGAGTCCCCAGCATCCTCTAGGACGTTAGAGAAAATAAGATTTTACTTACCGGTAAATCTATTTCTCGTAGTCCGTAGAAGATGCTGGGCGCCCGTCCCAAGTGCGGCCTTCTTCTGCAATACTTGTATATAGTTATTGCTTCAATAAGGGTTATGTTATAGTTGCATCGGTCTTGAACTGATGATATGTTGTTTTCATACTGTTAACTGGGTAGTTATCACAAGTTACACGGTGTGATTGGTGTGGCTGGTATGAATCTTGCCCTTGGATTAACAAAATCCTTTCCTCGTACTGTCCATCTCCTCTGGGCACAGTTTCTCTAACTGAGGTCTGGAGGAGGGGCATAGAGGGAGGAGCCAGTGCACACCAGGAACTAAATTCTTTCTTAAAGTGCCCATGTCTCCTGCGGAGCCCTTCTATCCCCATGGTCCTTACGGAGTCCCCAGCATCCTCTACGGACTACGAGAAAAAGATTTACTGGTAAGTAAAATGTTATTATTACTATGATATACTGCTATTCACATATATAGTATATTTAAATCTAATGGACCAAATTCTATTATTCGTCCATCATTAAGCTTATTCTATTTAGTACTATAAACCCAGGGGTGTGTCTTTCTCCCTCATTCTATGCCTTATCCCAAAGTGTTAAAATCACCACATATATTTATCTAAAAGTTATAGATATACACATTAACATACCAAGTGAGCACACAAAAGGTATGACTGTGTAGCAGGCATATCTAATCCAAGATATAATCTTTATCTCGGACTAGAACAGAAAATAAGTCACCAGATGGAGTAGATAAGGCACTCTTAAATGAACATATTCAAAGAAACCCTCTCATTACGGCCTTTTCAGTGCAAATGTGTCCAAACGATGTATTTAATATATCTTTTTTTTTTGTAACGAGGCCTCGGTTACCACCTCTTGGAGTTAGGGAAACAAATCAATTACTATATAGTATAACAATAATATTTGTTTTTTTTTCTGTAATAAAATATTGCTCCTGCGCATTATCAGCGTTGGGGAAAAAAATAGACCCTGCATGCACATAAATTTTGGCTAGAAACATTACTAGATAGTGCATATCGTTATGTGTGTATGGTACTTAACGATAAAAGCCAATGATACCGATTTCCGTCATCATAGACACTCCATCATAGCTTGGTTTCCAGTATAGCCAAAATTGCTCCATTTGTATAGTCAATATCGTTGGTTCTAGATTCCGGAAAGTCAAAGGGAAATCATTAAGCCGAAATCGTTCAAAGACAGAACCACTCTGTGTATATACAGCTTATTTTTATCTCTTTTTGCACTCCACAAGTATCATTTCTAAGTAAATAATTTCTTGAGCATCAGAGTTGCTCACTTTTACCAGTGTACTTACCGATACCACTTTTACCAGTGTTCTTACTGTATTGCTCTGATGTTCCTTTACAATCTCTTAACGCCTCAATTTCTTCCTAAATGACTGTAAAGTTTAGGTTTAAAAAAACTTTCTATTTCAAACTACATGACAACTATGGTTCATAAATCCTCCTGGCACTTAATCTCAAAAGACAACCGTGAGGATCCCTTCCTGGATGATGAACATTCTGAATGATGCCCAGTGCCTAAAATTTATGCAACTTTAGCCAGCTTGTCTACAAAGACAACCGTTCCATTAGAAGATGGAGGCCTACTAAAGGATCCTATCGCTAGGAAAATGGAAATCTGCTTTAAGTACCATCATGTTTTGTCACCAACAAGACTTAACGTTATTGTGTCAATGACTTCAGTTTCCATCATACTTAGAGTCTGAGATCTTTCATAAGGATATAAAAGAAAAAAGAAAGACAATATTTAATAATAAGCATTAAAACATTGAGATGATGTCAATTGTAATTGACTTCTGTGTGCAGCTTCTCTAAACATAATTGTTTACTCATTCAAATCCCATCATTTGCTTCATTAAATATGAAATAGATGTTTTCCTCCATTGTTTCCTCACCAACACTCCAGAGAAATACAATGTTTCAACAGTTTAATGAGACAGCATTCATATAACATTTTCTTTCTTTCAGGCATAATGAAGTTAAGTCAAAGCCAAAGCATTTTCAATGTTTGTTTAGGGAATTGCTCATGGAAATATATGGTGTCAGTATACCAAAGTTTGCTGGAAAAATGTATGCTCTCCACTCAAGATAAATAGGTTTCCGACATTATGAATCAAGGGTACCAAATAAAATTCCATTATATACTAATAGGAAATAACTTTGTGAAATGCAATGTTCCAATCTCTCCAGTAAAGTTGCAGGCATTAGCATAGGTTACAGATTTTTACTCCAAAATATATCCTTCTAGAAGTGTTGTGGGCATGAGCATAACTATAGTGGGTGCAAGTGGTGCCATTGCTATGGGGCCCAGAGGCTTAGGGGGGCCCGTACCCAGGTTATAAAGTTGTATACCAGTGTCCCAGATTTGCCTGCTAAGCAATTGCGTCTGATCCATTGCCCAGCCTGAATTGTGTGACATTGAATTTTCAGTGAGGGGAGTATACAGTGGAAGCGGTGACAATGTAATGTGGAACATTATGAACTGGAGGCCACTAATGTGTCATAATCTGATCTGCTCATTGTAATCTGGAGGGTACTATAATGTTACATAAGAACTGTGGTACTGTAATGTGGCACAATATAAAATGGAGGCACTACAGTGTGGCATAATATGAACTGGGGACACTATGTGATAATGTGAATTGGGGATACTGTGTGGCATAATGTATACTGGCAGCCCTACAATGTGACATCATGTAAACTAGGGAGCTACGATGGTTCTTATAATGAACTAGGGCACTAGTATGGGGCTTAATATTAACAACCACTGCAAAGAGGTGTCTCTCAAGAAGCATTGTGACAGGGGCCCCTTCATTGTATTGCTATGGGGCCCAGAAAGCCCTGGTTGCATCCCTGGTTGTGGGGATTGTGAGTTCTCAATCTGGGGAGGCCAGTCAATTAATGTACTACATTTCTACTTGGAGTCAGTCCAGTCCATTCTACATGCAATACAAAAGTAGATTCATTACTTTAATTAAGTACATCTACAGTACACATTCCCACTGTTGTTCAACAACATCAGTTTCTCAAACTTGTTATGTTTGAACACCATTTTCTGTTTATATTTCTCCCATTTAGATTATTTACTTCTCCAAAGGCAATCACCAATGTGCTGGTAGTTTTTATGGCAGATCTCATACATCATGGAATCATCATACGGTTTTATCTGGATTGCATTTTCTTTAGTAGGAATGTCTGACCACATTACCAGGCACAGAATAGTCCTGTACTCCCTACAGGATCATGATTATATCATTAATACAGCAAAAGGCATCTTGTGCCTTCTCAACAGCTACAATTCTTGAGGATGCAAATAGACACATTAAAATACATTAATTTTGTTAGAAGACATTGGCCAGGATGTAATGAAGACTGAGTTCGGCTGACGTGCGGGACATCATTGAACGTTTATTTAAAGGTGCAATCATTTACAAGTCATGGTTTTGCCTTGTAAATGATTGCCCCTTTAAATAAATGTCTGAGTTCGGCCGGCATCCCGCACAGCCACCAAACTCGTACTTCATTACACCCCACCCATTGGCTCCAGTCTCAACAAACTGTGCAGATAAAAAAGTGTCCCAATGTACAAAGTTGCAGTGGAAACATAACGGAACGTAATGTGAGTAAAAGCTGCGGCTACTCACATCAGCCCTTTAAACTCAGATTGACTATCCCAGCTAAACTGATCAGTGTAAGCTAGCAGTGCTGTTTTGCCGCTCCCAGTTATTTTATTTGTGCAAAAATGCATATTTTGAACAAGAAAAGTGCCAAGTTCCATGGGATCTTGCACATCAATAGGAGCTATTTGGCACAACGGAAGCAGCAATAAAACAGGACACATCTGTATGGCATAAAAGTCCAACACATAATTTATTTATTTTTTATTTATTTTTTGTGATTGGGTGTTGTGTCCTGAGCACCTAGATATATGTGGTTGAGCTTGTATTTTACATGGAAAAGGTTCTATGGCCAACACACACATTAAAGATGATAGGGACTATATTTTGTACCTTTAGTAATCTCAAATGCGGATAGGTTATGCTATTCATCATGACCATTGGGAAGGGATACAGAGCAAATATGTCCTTGACAAACTTAACAGAGAAGTCCATAGAGTGCAAGACACTGACTATAAAATAACCAAGCTATGCAGTCAATGATCTTCACATCAGGCATTAAGATCGGTGAGTAGTATCTCTGCTTCTGGATTGAATATTGTTCTCAAACTCTGTTCTCAGATCCCCAAACAGTTCACGTCTTGCAGGTCACCCAGCAAGTGCACAGGTGTATTAATTACTCGCTGACACATTTTAAAACAGCAACAGGTGGAGCTAATTAATTCACTTGTGATTCTATAAGGAGACATGGTAAACAGGAACTGTTTGGGGTCCTGAGGACCGAGTTTGAGAACCTGTAGATTAGCTTTATTGGTGTTATCTCAGGTCTGCTTGTTTCTTACAGAATTGACTTGATCAGAGCTTTATAAGGGTTGGTATGATTTAGTTTAATCTATTTGCAAACAAATCCTTGTTTAATAAGAGCTAGTATTCTAGGTGCCCCTTGCAGGGATGTGGAGTCCTTTTAATGACATAATAAATAAAATGCCTACACCTACATGATATGGTACATTCAAGAGAAGAGGATCATTCCTGCATGTGGCCAACTGTGGGCTTAATTCAGAACTGATCGCTAGCAAGCAATTTTAGCACTGCTGCGATCAGATAGTCGCCGCCTACTGGGGGAGTGTATTTTAGCTATGCAAATATGCAAATGCATGTGTAGCAGAGGTGTACAAACAGATCTCGTCTCTGCACAGCCTAGGACTTAGCCATTCAAATGCATTTTTCACACAAAGCCATCGCTAAGTGTCTATCAGCTTTGTATCTGTGCAACGCGCCTGCGCATTGTGGAGCATAGGCATGCGCAGTTTAGACCTGATCGCAGGCTGTACGAAAACACAGCCTAGTGATCAGGTCTATCAGCACCAGGTCAAGATTATTTTTTGTTAGGTGCTGACAAATGCTTATTATCTTTAAGGGCTCAATCCATTTAACTTACCCCTGCATGCCAGAATGGCGAGCTCCGCGGTGACGCCCTTCCTTGTTGCCCTATCTTGTCCGATGGGGGCTACAAAGAAAAATCTGCAAATCCAGCGGTACCGCATACAGCTTAACTTGCATCCGCTAAACTGACCCCTGTTGATTTTATATCTCCTTGGATTTATGATCTACACTATTGTTTGAGTAATAAAGAAAAGAACATCTCCACAATCGCGACATATGATAAAAGTTCACTAATTATATGAACTTATAAAGAAACTATCGGTATACCCAATACAGAAGCACTGACTATATTTTAATTTATGTATTGTGTAATCTAAACAAGAAACAAAAAAAAGGTATCCCCCAGCACACCAAATAATAGACAATAAGACTTGAACACTACATGGTAATAGATATTTAGAGATCTTAGACAATTTTTTTTTTTAAATATATATATTTGCAAAGATATGGTTAAGCCACCAGGCCTCGGCATGGCTTCTCTGATACTAGTGGTCCCTAACGCTGCATGATAACAGCACCCACTCTGGGCCACATAATTGTCTATTGTAACCCCACATGATAATAGCACATGCAAAATATATCTAAATTGAGAGCCAACTCATCTGGAGTCACCCTTGACTCCTCCCTATGCTTCAAACCACACATTCAGCACCTCTTACAAACCTGTCATTTTCATCTCAAAATTATTCCCAGGATCAGATTCTTTCTCACCCAGGATACTACGAAGACCCTTATCCACTCACTGGTCATCTCCAGACTGGACTACTGTAATGACTTCCTGTGTGGCATCCCTGAAAAATGCCTCTCTCCACACCAGTCTATCCTTTATCCAATGCTGCTGCCCGCCTCATTTCCTCACTAAACATACTACATCTACTTCCCCTTACAAGCCTTTCACTGGCTCTCCTTCACCTTCAGAATCAATTTCAAACTTCTGACACAGCCCACACCCACTCCTTTCCCATTAACATCTCTCACTTTGTCTTCCTTTACACTCCTGCCTGTCCTATTCGCTCCACTAATACATGCCGCCTCTCCTGTCTACTGATTACCTCCTCCCACTCCTACCTAATGTACAAGATTTTGCATGTGCTGCTCCTTTTCTCTGTATTTCTCTACCTCACCCCCTCAGACTCTCCACCTCTCTACAAAACCGTTAAAATGTCTTTCAAGTACCACTTCACCAAACGCGGCAAACTCTCATCCTAAGCCTTCTGTCCCACGCTTACTTTCTACCCATCTGTGTCACTCCTGTCTGTATGCGCCTCCCCTTTAGAACGTAAGCTTTCACAAGCAGGACTCTCTTCCCTAATGTGCTTTTCTGTCTTACTCAACCTATCTTCTTTTCAATAGTCCCTTCGACTGCACCAAATCCCTTGGTTTTCTGCCACCCTGATACTTTATTTCAGTGTTGACTGCTGGCGCAGCTATGTTTATATACCATGTACTTGTCCTATATTGTCTTGAATTGTAAGTCACTGTTTTATTGTTTTGCTTATTTGTTTATGTACTCTGTATTTGGACTCTGCGGATCCCATGTGATGACATATAAATGAGTTTTTGAAGAATTCTAGAGTGGGGGCTTCTGTAACTGTGCGGGGAGTTCCGTAGAGTCAGTGCCACAAAGCTGAAAGCTCCCAGATCAGTGGTGGCCCACCTGCGGCTTTCGAGCCGCATGCTTCTTACCTTTATGCGATGCTGCTCCCGCACCCGGCACTGCTCCCAGCCTCCCACTGTCAGTCTGCCTCCTTTGACAGGCGCGTAACTGTTCAGAGGAGGCTTGGGAGGCGCCGGCACTTCTCCGCTCCGTGCATGATGTGACGTCATGACGTCACATCGCATAATAAGAGGTGGAGCCGCTGCCACAAGAAGAGGAGAGAACGCGGTTGCGATGCCAGCTCACACGGTAGGGCTGCCTGAATGCCATTCGGGGGGAGGGAGCCTGATATCTGGTGTGGGGGAGCTGCCTGGGGGTCTCTAAAAGAATGTGGACCGCCGGCATAGTGAGCCAGGCGCCCCCAATGACCACCAATGAGGTATAGATGCTGGTCTAGAGCATTTGTTTTGCCTCCGCCCTTGGTGACGCACTTGACACACAATTTTTTCTTTGCTCCCACACATACACACCATTTGGTGATTGGCAGTGATTTTAGTGGTTGCAGCAGTCCAGTGACACAGAGTGAAGGGGGAGCAGGCAGAGAGACACAGAGTGAAGGGGTGGGGGGCAGGCTGAGAGGCACAGAGTGAAGGGTGGGAGGCTTGCTTGTTTCAGTGTAGTTTATGTAAATCTGGATTTTTTTTTTTTTTTAGAGTTTCTCACCCCCAGTGTGACTGAAAATAGGGGTGTGACACCTGGTCATGCTCCTACAATCGTCATACTGAAAGAGGGCGCACAAAAATGGGGCGTGGTCTTGTGCCATGCCAGTTAGGCATGCCCCATTTTTTTGCACGTATATTTTGCTTACTCCCTGTTGGATACTGGGAATCCATTTAGTATCATGGGGTATAGGTGGGTCCACTAGGAGCCTTGGGCACTTTAAGAAACTGATAGTGTGCGCTGGCTCCTCCCTCTATGCCCCTCCTTCCAGACTGAATTTAGAAAATGTGCCCGGAGGAGCCGGTCACGTCTCTGGAAGCTCCTGAAGAGTTTTCTGCACTTATTTTATGTTATTTTCAGGCAGGACTGGATGTCACCAGCCTGCCAGCTTTGTGGGACATAAGGGGGGGGAACAGCCCAACCTCTTGAAGGGTTAATGGTCCTGTTCCCCACTGACAGGACACTAGCTCCTGAGGGAACTATTCGCAAGCCCCACCACGCGAGCGTACATTCCCGCAGCACGCCGCCACCCTTAACAGAGCCAGAAGAAAGAAGTGTGTCTCCCTGAAAGGGCTCTTTGTGGCTTAATTGTGCATTTAACCTTTCTCTTACGTCCTAGAGGATGCTGGGGACTCCATAAGGACCATGGGGATAGACGGGCTCCGCAGGAGACATGGGCACTTTAAGAAAGACTTTAGATCTGGTGTGCACTGGCTCCTCCCTCTATGCCCCTCCTCCAGACCTCAATTTGATACTGTGCCCAGAGGAGATGGGTGCACTTCAGGGAGCTCTCCTGAGCTTCCTGACAGAAAGTATATTTGTTAGGTTTTTTATGTTCAGGGAGCCTGCTGGCAACAGACTCCCTGCATCGAGGGACTGAGGAGAGAGAAGCAGACCTACTTCTGTGAGTTTCAAGGCTCTGCTTCTTAGGCTACTGGACACCATTAGCTCCAGAGGGAGTCAGAACACAGGTCTCACCCTGGAGTTCATCGCGGAGCCGCGCCGCCGTCCTCCTCACAGAGCCGGAAGATAGAAGCCGGGTGAGTATGAGAAGAAAAAGAAGACTTCAGAGGCGGCAGAAGACTTCATGATCTTCACTGAGGTAACGCACAGCAGTGCAGCTGTGCGCCATTGCTCCCACACACCTCACACACGGCAGTCACTGTAAGGGTGCAGGGCGCAGGGGGGGCGCCCTGGGTAGCAATATAAACCTAATTTCTGGCAAAAGAGATATATATACAGCTAGGCACTGTATATATAAAGAGCCCCCGCCAGTTTTTATTATATTTAAGCGGGACAGAAGCCCGCCGCCGAGGGGGCGGGGCTTCTCCCTCAGCATTCACCAGCACCATTTTCTCCACAGCACAGCTGAAAGGAAGCTCCCCGGACTCTCCCCTGCTTATCCAAGGTGAAAGGGGGTTTCAGAGAAGAGGGGGGGGGGCACATAATTGGCAGCAAATAATAGTATTACAGCGCTACCAGGTAAACACATTGTGTGTTTTTCCTGGGGTATTAGTGCTTGTGTGTGCTGGCATACTCTCTCTCTGTCTCTCCAAAGGGCCTTGTGGGGGAACTGTCTTCAGATAAGAGGATTCCCTGAGTGTTTGGTGTGTCGGTACGTGTGTGTCGACATGTCTGAGGTAAAAGGCTCTTCTAAGGAGGAGATGGAGAAAATGTGTGTGTGTGGTGTCTCCGTCGACAACGCCGACACCTGACTGGATATGTGGAATTAAGTGCTGAGGTAAATTTATTGCACAAAAGATTAGAGAACAGACAGGGAATCTACCTATGTCTGTCCCTATGTCGCAGGGACCTTCAGAGTCTCAAAACGCCCACTATCCAAAATAATAGACACTGATACCGACAAGGAGTCTGACTCCAGTGTCGACTACGATGATGCAAAGTTACAGCCAAAACTGGCAGAAAAGTATTCAATATATGATTATTGTAATAAAAGATGTTTTGCATATTACTGATGACCCATCTGTCCCTGACACGAGGGTACACATGTTTAAGGGGAAGAAAGCTGAGATAACATTTCCCCCATCTCATGAACCAAATGAATTGTGAGAAAAAGAGCGGGAATCTCCAGACAAGAAACTGCAGTTTCCCAAAAGAATTCTCATGGCGTATCCTTTCCCTGCTAGGGCCAGGATACGATGGGAATCCTTCCCTAGGGTGGACAAGGCGTTGACACGTTTACCCAAAAGGTAGCGCTGACATACCAAGATACAGATACCCTCAGGGATCCTGCAGATAGCATGCAGAAAAGTACTTTGAAGTCCATTTACACACATTCTGGTACACTACTCAGACCGGCGATAGTGTCGGCAGGGGTTTATAGCGCTGTAGCAGCGTGGACAGGTACCTTATCAGCGGAGATTGAAACCCTAGATAAGGATTCCATGTTATTGACCCTAGGATATATAAAAGATGCTGTCTTATATATAAGACATGCTCAAAGAGACATTGGTCTACTGGGTTCTAGAGTCAAAGCTATGTCGATTTCTGCTAGACGTGTCCTGTGGAACATGCAATAGACAGGTGATGCCGACTAAAAGAGGCATATGGAGGTTTTACCTTACAAGGGTGAGGAATTGTGTGGAGAAGGGCTCTCGGACCTGGTCTCCACAGCTATAGCTGGTAAATCTGATCTTTTGCCTTATATTCCCTCACGGCCTAAGAAAGCACGACATTATCAAATGCAGTCCTTTCGGTTGCAGAAAAACAAGAAAGTACGAGGAGCGTCCTTTCTTACCAGAGGTAAGGGCGCAGGGCACAGCTAGTTCCCAGGAACAGAAGTCCTCCCCGGCCTCTACTAAATCCACCGCATGACGCTGGGGCTCCGCTAAGGGAGTCCGCCCCAGTGGGAGCACGTCTTCGACTCTTCAGCCACATCTGAGTTCACTCACAGGTGGATCCCTGGACAATAGAAATTGTTTCTCAGGGTTACAAGCTGGAATTCAAAGAGGTGCCTCCTCGCCGGTTTTCCTTATCGGCCCTACCGGCTTCTCCCCCAGAAAGGGACATAATATTAAATACAATTCACACATTGTATCTCCAACAGGTGGTGCTCAAGGTTCCCCTCCTTCAACAAGGAAGGGGATATTACTCAACCTTGGCTGTAGTCCCGAAACCGGACGGTTCGGTCAGACCTATTTTAAAATTAAAATCTCTGAACCTATACTTGAAAAGGTTCAAATTCAAGGTGGAATCGCTCAGAGCGATCATCGCCAGCCTGGAAGGGGGGATTTTATGGTGTATCTAGACATAAAGGCTGCATACCTTCATGTTCCCATTTATCCACCCCATTAGGCGTACCTGAGAATTACGGTACAGTATTGTCATTACCAATTTCGGGGTAATTGGCGGAAATGATGGTGCTCCTAAGCAAGCAAGGAGTCACAATTATCCCATACTTGGACGATCTCCTAATAAGGGCGAGATCAAAAGAGCAGTTGTTGAACAGCGTGTCACTTTCGCTGAAGGTGTCACAGTTGGTTCCTATGACTCGTCTGCCCTTCTTGGGTATGATTCTGAATACGGACCAGAAATGGGTTTATCTTCCGATAGAGAAGGCCCAGGAACTAATGACTCTGGTAAAAAGCCTATTAAAGCCAAAACAGGTGTCAGTGCTTCACTGCACTCGGGTCCTGGGAAAGATGGTGGCATCTTACGGGGCCATTCCCTTCGGCAGGTTCCATGCGAGGACTTTCCAATGGGATCTACGGAACAAGTGGTCCGGATCACATCTACAGATGCATCAGTTAATCACCCTGTCCCCTAGGGCCAGGGTGTCTCTCCTATGGTGGCTGCAGAGTGCTCACCTTCTGCAGAGTTGCAGGTTCGCCATCCAGGACTGGATTCTGGTAGCCACGGACGCGAGCCTCCGAGGTGGGGGAGCAGTCACACAGGGAAGAAACTTCCAAGGTCTTTGGGTCAAGTCAAAAAACTTGTATTCAAATCAACATCCTGGAGCTGAGGGCCATATACAACGCCCTTCGGCAAGCGGAAACATTGCTTCGCGACCTACCGGTTCTGATCCAGTCAGACAACATCACCGCAGTGGCTCATGTAAACCGCCAAGGCGGCACAAAGAGCAGAGTGGAAATGGCAGAAGCCACCAGGATTCTCTGCTGTGCGGAAAATCATGTAAGCGCATTTTCAGTAGTTCATTCCGGGAGTGGACAACTGAGAGGCAGACTTCCTCAGCAAACACGACCTGCATCCAAGAAAGGACTTCTTTAGGAAGCCTTCGCACAGATTGCAAGTCAGTGGGAACTGCCACAGATAGACATGATGGCGTCCCGCCTCAACAAGAAGCTACATAGGTATTGCACCAGGTCAAGAGGCCCTCAGGCAGTAGCTGTAGATGCCCTAATGACACCGTGGGTGTTCCAGTCGGTCTATGTATTTCCCCCTCTTCCTCTCATACCCAAGGTGTTGAGAATGGTAGGAGGGAGAGGAATGAGAACAATCCTCATTGTTCCAGATTGGCCACGAAGGACCTGGTATCTGGATCTGCAGGAAATGCTCACAGAAGATCAGTGGCTTCTTCCTCTAAGACAGGACCGGTTGCAACAGGGGCCATGTCTATTCCAAGACTTACCGCGGCTGCGTTGGACGGCATGGCGGTTGAACGCTGGATCCTAGCGGATAAGGGTATTCCGGATGAGGTCATTCCTACGCTGATAAAGGCTAGGAAGGACATGACATCTAAACATTATCACAGTATATGGCGAAAATATGTTTCTTGGTGTGAGGCCAGGAATGCTCCTACGGAAGAATTCCATCTGGGCCGTTTCCTTCACTTCCTGCAAACTGGAGTGAATTTCGGCCTAAAATTAGGATCTATTAAGGTTCAGATTTCGGCCTTATCCATTTACTTTCAGAAGGAATTGGCCTCTCTCCCTGAAGTACAAACTTTTGTGAAGGGAGTACTGCATATTTAGCCTCCTTTTGTACCTCCGGTGACGCCTTGGGACCTTAACGTGGTGTTAAGTTTCCTAAAGTCACACTGGTTTGAACCACTTAAAACGGTGGAGTTGAAAAATATCACTTGGAAGGTGGTCATGTTATTATCCTTGGCTTCGGCTAGGCGAGTGTCGGAATTAGCGTCTTTATCACATAAAAGCCCCTATCTGGTTTTCCATATGGATAGAGCGGAGTTGCGGACCCGTCCTCAATTCCTGCCAAAAGTGGTTTCATCCTTTCATATGAACTATTGTGGTGCCTGTGGCTACGCGTGACTTGGAGGATCCAGAGTCCCTTGATGTGGTCAGCGCTTTGAAAATTTACGTGGCCAGATCGGCTACAGTCAGAAAAACAGAAGCACTGTTTGTCATGTATGCAACCAACAAGATTGGTGCCCCTGCTTCAAAGTAGACTATTGCTCGCTGGATCTGTAACACGATTCAGCAGGCGCATTCTACGGCGGGATTGCCGTTACCTAAATCGGTCAAGGCCCATTCCACTAGGAAGGTGGGCTCTTCTTGGGCGGCTGCCAGAGGGGTCTCGGCGCTACAGCTGTGCCAAGCTACTACTTGGTCGGGTTCAAACTGCTTTGCAAAGTTCTATAAGTTTGATACCCTGGTTGAGGAGGACCTCCTGTTTGCTCAATCGGTGCTGCAGAGTCATCCGCACTCTCCCGCCCGTTTGGGAGCTTTGGTATAATCCCCATTGTCTTTACGGAGTCCCCAGCATCCTCTAGGACGTAAGAGAAAATAAGATTTTAAACCTACCGGTAAATCTTTTTCTCGTAGTCCGTAGAGGATGCTCGGCGCCGGTCCCAAGTGCGGACTACTTCTGCAAGACTTGTATATAGTTATTGCTTAAATAAGGGTTATGTTATAGTCTCATTGGTCTTTTTACTGATGCTATGTCATTTTTCATACTGTTAACTGGATAGTATATCACAAGTTATACGGTGTGATTGGTGTGGCTGGTATGAATCTTGCCCTTGGATTAACAAAAATCCTTTCCTCGTACTGTCCGTCTCCTCTGGGCACAGTTTCTCTAACTGAGGTCTGGAGGAGGGGCATAGAGGGAGGAGCCAGTGCACACCAGATCTAAAGTCTTTCTTAAAGTGCCCATGTCTCCTGCGGAGCCCGTCTATCCCCATGGTCCTTACGGAGTCCCCAGCATCCTCTACGGACTACGAGAAAAAGATTTACCGGTAGGTTTAAAATCTTATTTTTTCTGTGTGTGTGTGCTGTCACTGTTACAATATGTCAGGCAAAGAGTGTTTCATGTAAGTCACAGTGTTCCTCTTCTCCAGGGGGTTCACTAGTGTGTACTCGGTGTAGTATCCCTCCCTAGGCTATTGGGGCAGAGCCAGCATGGCTGGACTCCATTAGGGGATGATTTCCAATATTTCTACTAAATTGTCCGGCAATGAGAAAGAGACGCAATACTTAAGACAATCTATGACTGAGTTTATGAAAAGAGACTCAGTACCCAAACCAGCGTCTCAGTCTCCTGCCATTTGTCCGCAAAAACGTACTTTGGCCCATATCCTGCAGTCTGACTTTGATGATGAAGGGTCAGACGTGGAGGAGGGGGAGGTGTGACAGAGTAGCCTCCCCCACCTCTGAGTCCAAGGAATAGAGGCTATCAGAGAAGTTCTGCATATCCCTGATAAGGTGACAGAGGAGAGTGAGGAATCTTATTTTAATATAAAAAATAAATCCTCAGCCACTTTTCCTGTGTCTAAGGAGATAAATACCCTGTTTTGAAGAACCGTGGGTTAATCCTGATAGGAAATTTAAAATCCCTAAAAGGTTGCTATCTTCTTTTCCTTTTCCTCCTGTGGATAGGAAAAAATAGGAAATTCCACCGATAGTGGATGCATCAGTATCCAGACGAAAAATTGTATTGCCTGTCCCGGGTGCAGCCTCCCTGATAGACATGGCTGATCGTAAAATTGAGACCACACTCAAATCCTTATACACAGCTGCTGGGGTGGCCAAGAGACCCACTATAGCATGTGGGTGGATTACTAAAGCCATTGCCAAATGGTTGGGTAACCTAATTGAGGGGTTAGATACCTTGCATTAAGGGGAGATTATTTTACTCCTGCAACATATACAGGACTCTGCAAACGTTATGGTGGAAACCATAAAAGAAATAGGCTTGCTTAATGCACGCACCACTGCTATGGCAGTGTCAGCACACAGGGGCTTATGGCTACGCCAGTAGACTGCTGACACGGACTCCAGGAAAAGCGTGGAAGGCCTACCCTTCACAGGAGAGGCCGAATTTGGAGATGACCTAGACAAATGGATCTCCATAGCTACTGCGGGTAAGTCCACATATCTTCCTTCAGCAACTCCCCCAGCCAGGAAGGCTTACTCTGGTCCCAATTTGCAGTCCTTTCAGACTGCCAAGTTTAGTGGCAAGGCAAGAGGTTCTTCTACCGCCGCCAGAGGTGCTAGAGGTAAACCACGCAAACCAGCAACTGCCAGTTCTCAGGAACAGAGCTCAAGCTCTGCTTCCTCAAAACCTTCAGCATGACGTTGGACCGCGATGCTTGTAGGACTGGCAGGTGGGGAGTTCAACTAAAATTTGTCAGTCACATCTGGACAACTTTGTGCCAGGATCCCTGTGTCATAGATCTTATTTCCCAGTGCTACAGACTGGAGTTCCAGGAGCTAACACCTCACAGATTCTTCAAATCAGGCTTACCAGTTTTGCAAGAGGCAAGTATAACTTCAAAAACTGGTACAGACTCGGGTCATTGTTCCAGTTCCACCTCATCTGCAAAACAAGGGGTATTATTCCAACTTGTTTGAAGCACCGAAACCGGACAGTTCGGTAAGACCAATTTTGAACCTCAAGTCGTTGAACCCGTACTTACGAGTGTTCAAATTCAAGATGGAGTCTCTGAGAGCGGTGATCTCAGGTCTGGAGGAGGGGGAATTCCTAGTGTCTCTAGATATCAAGGATGTGTACCTTCACATTCCGATCTAGCCGCCTCCTCAGGCTTATTTACGGTTTGCACTGCAGGACTGTCACTACCAGTTCCCGGCTCTGCCATTTGGTCTCTCCTTGGCACTGAGAGTTTTCACCAAAGTGATGGCAGAGATGATGTTTCTCCTCCGCAAACAGGGAGTGAACATAATTCCATACCTGGATGATCTTTTGATAAAGGCACCGTACAGGGAGCGGTTGTTGGACAGCATTGACCTCTAAACCAGACTACTCCTGGATCACGGGTGGATTTTGAACTTACCAAAATCTCACCTGGAACCGACGCAGAGGCTTCCTTTCCTGGAAATGATACTCGACACAGAGTCTCAGAGAGTGTTCCTTCCCTTGGAGAAGGTTATGGTTATCCAGTCGATGGTTTGGGCTGTCCTGAAGCCAACCCAGATCTCAGTGCATCAGTGCATTTGCCTTCTGGGGAAAATGGTGGCCTCTTACGAGGCGCTTCAGTATGGAAGGTTTCATGCAAGGCCCTTCCAGCTAGATCTATTGTACAAATGGTCAGGATCGCATCTTCACATGCACCAGAGGATCCGTCTGTCGCCAAGAGCCAGGATCTCCCTTCTGTGGTGTCTACAGACTTCTCACCTCGTCGAGGGTTGCAGGTTCGGGATTCAGAATTGGATTCTGCTAACCACAGACGCAAGCCTCAGAGGTTGGGGAGCAGTCACCCAGGGGGTGCAGTTTCAAGGAAGATGGTCAAGTCAGGAAGTTGTCCTTCCATTAAACATCCTGGAACTCAGGGCTATCTAAAACGCCCTTCTGCAGGCCTCATCTCTACTTCAGAATCAGGCCATTCAAGTCCAGTCAGACAATGTAACGGTGGTAACGTACATAAACCGACAGGGCGAAACGAAAAGCAGAGCAGCAATGTCAGAAGTGTCAAGAATTCTCACTGGGCGGAAACACACGTTGTGGTCTTCATTCCGGGAGTAGACAACTGGGAAGCAGACTTTCTCAGCAGACACGACCTGCACCCAGGGGAGTAGGGCCTTCACCCGGGGGTGTTCTAGTGGTTGTCACGTCGGTGGGGATATCCACAGATCGCCATGATGGCCTCTCGACTCATCAAGAAGCTCAAGCGGTATTGTCCAGGTCAGGAGACCCACAAGCAGTGGCTGTAGACTCTCTGACACCTCTGTGGGTCTACCAGCTGGTGTACGTGTTTCCTCCACTTCCTCTGATCCCAAGAATTCTGAAAAGAATAAAAAGGGAAAAGGTTCAAGCAATCCTCATTGCTCCGGCATGGTTGCAAAGGACCTGGTACGCGGATCTTCTCGAGATGCTGATCGAAGATCCGTGGCCTCTACCTCTTTGTGAGGATCTTCTGCAACAGGGCCCATTCGTCTGTCAGGACTTACCATGGCTACGTTTAAAGGCATGGAAGTTGAACGGCTGATTCCAGCCAGGAGAGGGATTCCTGACAAGGTCATCCCGACTATGATCCAAGCCAGGAAGGGGGGTAACGTCTAAACATTACCACCATATATGGAAGAAGTATGTCTCTTGGTGTGAAAGCAGACCGTAATCTGAGGTGGAGTTCCATCTGGGAGATCTCCTGCTTTTTCTGCAGTCGGGAGTGGATGTGGGCCTACGTAGGCTCCATTAAAGTCCAGATTTCAGCCTTGTCTATTTACTTTCAGAAAGAATTGGCTTCTCTCCCTGAGGTCCAGATGTTCTTGAAGGGTGTTTTGCACATCCAACCTCCCTTTGTGCCTCCCACGGCCTCTTGGGATCTCAATTTGGTTCTGCACTTCCTCCAATCGGACTGGTTTGAACCATTACAGGAGGTGGATGTAAAGTACCTTACCTGGAAGACCGTCACACTGCTTGCCTTGGCTTCAGCAAGATGTGTGTCGTAGCTGGGGGCATTGTCATACAAGAGCACCTACTTAGTTTTCCATGAGGATAGAGCTGAACTCAGGACTCGTCAGCAATTTCTTCCTAAGGTGGTGTCCGCATTTCACATCAACCAACCTATTGTGGTTCTGGTTGTTACAGACACCTCTGCTACTTCAAAGTCTTAGGATGTTGTTAGGGATTTGAAGGTGTACGTAAAGAGGACAGCTCGTCATGGGAAAGCGGACTCGTTGTTTGTTCTTTATGATCCCAATAAAATTGGGTTTCCTGCTTCAAAGCAGTCAATTGCACGCTGGATCAGGCTCACTATCCAGCATGCTTATTCCACGGCAGGATTGCCGGTTCCAAAATGTGTACAGGCCCACTCTACTAGGTCGGTGGGTTCTTCTTGGGTGGCTGCCCGGGGTGTCTCGGCTCTACAGCTCTGCTGAGCAGCTACTTAGTCAGGTTCAAACAGGTTTGCTAAGTTTTACAAGTTCGATACTTTGGTCTCCGAGGACCTTCAGTTTAGTCAATCAGTTCTGCAGGAATCTCAGCACTCTCCCAACCAGTTTGGGAGCTTTGGTACTTCCCCCATGGTACTAAATGGATTCCCAGTATCCCCTAGGACGTAAGAGAAAATAGGATTTTAATTACCTACTAGTAAATCCTTTCTCGTAGTCCATAGGGGATACTGGGTGCCCGTCCGGTGCTTCGTTCTTCCTGCACTATTACTTGGTTAATGTTGTTTGGTTCAGTGGTTGCTGTTCCTGGGTTCAAGTTTGGTTAGCATGGCTTTCCTCTTGTTTGTGTGTGCTGGTTTGTAATCTCACCACTTTCCTTTTTTCTATAGCCATCTCTCAAAGTATGTCCGTCTCTTCGGGCACAGTTTCCTAGACGGAGTATGGTAGGAGGGGCATAGATGGAGGAGCCAGCGCACACTATCAAATTCTTAAAGTGCCCAAGGCTCCTAGTGGATCCATCTATACCCATGGTACTAAATGGATTCCCAGCATCTCCTACGGACTACGAGAAAAGGATTTACCAGTAGGTAATTTAAAATCCTATTTTTGGACTCATTGCCTTTGACTGGTTGGCCATCTCTGCCACAGATGAATTCAGGGAGATTGTAGGTTCTGTTGATAGTCCTTCATCTACAGATCGCAGGAATTGAGCGGTACAGTAAGGAATCAGAAGCTGTTTTAAGTACCTTGGGCCCTGGTCATGTAGGGCTTATGTTGAATCTGAATAGTAATACAAAATGGAAAATGCAAAAGCACTTTTCAGAGAGACACACACACCAAAAATAATGATGAGTTGAACATTAGCACTGGGAATGCCACTGGCATTAAACATTTTAGTAAAAACACTAGTTTTTTTAGTATAAGTTTTTTTAAAGAGGCCACAGCGCCGTGCATGTAGTCACAGCATAGCAAAATAAAACCCCAGAAAAACAACAACAACCATTGGTTTAAACCATCCTCTTAGTGATAGTAATATATTATTGTCTCCCCTTAGTTGTAGTAATATGTTATACTATCCCCTTTAGTAGTGGTAATGTGTTGCCTTAAAAGTAGTATGTTACTGTTATCCCTTAGTAGTAATAATATATTATAGTGCCCTTTTAGTTGTTGTATGATTTACATTTATTTTTGTCCACATCTTGTTGGAGAGATCCCTTCCACATATTTAGTTTAATGGTATATCTATTCACTTATTGGCCCTCATTCCGAGTTGTTCGATCGTTATTTTTCTTCGCATCGGTGCGATTTTCCGCTAACTGCGCATGCGCAATGTTCGCGCTGCGTCAAGTAAATTTGCTAAGAAGTTTGGTATTTTACTCACGGCATTACGAGGTTTTTTCTTCGTTCTGGTGATCGGAGTGTGATTGACAGGAAGTGGGTGTTTCTGGGCGGAAACTGACCGTTTTATGGGTGTGTGTGAAAAAACGCTGCCGTTTCTGGGAAAAACGCGGGAGTGGCTGGAGAAACGGGGGAGTGCCTGGGCGAACGCTGGGTGTGTTTGTGACGTCAAACCAGGAACGAAACTGACTGAACTGATCACAGTGGCAGAGTAAGTGTCGAGCTACTCAGAAACTGCTAAGAAATTTCTATTCGCAATTTTGAGAATCTTTCGTTCGCAATTCTGCTAAGCTAAGATTCACTCCCAGTAGGCGGCGGCTTAGCGTGTGCAATGCTGCTAAAAGCAGCTTGCGAGCGAACAACTCGGAATGAGGGCCATTATCTTTTCTTGATCCGCTGTATTACATTGGGTTGGAAACCTAAACTCCTGATGCGAAATTAGTTAATATACACTAAGATTGCTTATTTAATGGATAGGCAGTCAATCTGAAGTTTTTCCATTTTATAGAAGACAACAGTTTGTACAAAAGGAGCAGTGTTGGTCAATAGCTGATTGTGTATGATGTCAATTATGTTACTTAGTTATACTGATTGTTTCGCCCAGCAAGAGATTTGGGTGGAACCTGCTGTACGTCTGCATAAGTGTTCAAGTTTAGAAAAAATTAGACAAAAATATTCTTCTAGATAAATTAATTGTTCCAATTATTGTAGACAACAAGAGGAGGAATCTGTTTTTGTGTTTTACCAAGGTAAAGCACAAATCATTATTTAGGTCAACTCATATAAGTTAATGTTCTTACTTCATTTCTTATGACTATTTGAATCGCAATGTTATTTTTTCTTCTGTAAAACCTTAAATAGAACTGTAAGACATGGCTTCTTTAATGTGAAAAGTAACAAAATGGCATTTTGTTATATACTTATAGGAAGTATATCAGCTCTCTGTGGTATGGTGTCCTGCATTGCTTGTAAGAATAACGATCCGTTATTATTATCCTTTATTACATGGCGCCATAAGGGATTCGCAGCACCTGACAAAGTACATAAACCGAAAAAGAGCAGAAGAAGAAAAAAGTGACTTACAGGGCATGGACGTGGTTTATAAACGTTACTGCATCAGTGGTCATAATACTCAAATAAGTGCAGGGTGGTAGATCGCAAGGCTTAGGTGCTGTTGTAGGGAGTAGATTATGGTATAAGCAGTGGTGCAAGTAGAAATATTTTCTTAGTGGTACTGAAGGCCGAAAAATGGCCGTGGTCATGTGTTGTGAGTGGGAGTGGCTACATGACACTAGCGGCGTGGCCACACGGCACAGCCCCTTTTTTGGGGGGAATCTGGAGGCAAGGCTAAACATATATTGAAATGCCTCCAGTATAATAGAAATATATAGTGATACCTCCAGTATAATAGAAATATATAGGAATGACCCCAATTTAATAACCATATATAGTAATGCCTCCATTATAACAGGAAAATACAGCCACTGTCGCACTCCCAGTAACCCTGACAAAGTGGGAGGAGCTGTCATGCTGCCAAGCACCACGGTCTTGTTGCTTTGTGGCACATTATAATGGTGGCAATGGCAAAGTGTGTGGCAGGTTACTCCGTACCCGCATACTTGCACCGCTGGGTATAAGTAGGGGAAGGAAAAGTACATGAGGAAAGAGGGCCCTGCTTGTTAGAGCTTACATTCTAAAGGAAAGGTGTAGACAGACAGGGGTGACGCAGATTGGGGAGACAATGAGAGAAATTGATATGACAAATACTTAAGTCTGTTTAAAAACTCTAGACTTAATTTTAAGGCAGCACATCGCTGGCTATTGGTTTGTAACCTATACTGGTGCTTTACATTGCTGACTGAGAATTGCCATTTGGTATTGTGTCTTAAATTGAACACTCTCATTTTCTTCTGTTCCTCTCACATAGGTGATGCTAGCTGCTTCTTATTGGTCTCTCCTGGCCCCAGCTATTGAAATGTCCAGCCAATATGGAAGTTTTTCCTTCCTCCCTGCAGCCATTGGGTTTGCACTAGGAGCCGGCTTTGTTTATTTCGCTGATCTTCTTTTACCAGCTCTGGTGAGTACTAATTACTAGTTACATTTGAGAACCAAGAAGTTGTACATCGTCTTGGTGGCTATTGAAAATCAAAAACTGTTTAGCTTTTTTTAATATGCAAAACTTGTATGTATTTTGTAAAAAGTAGAAATAGCAATGTGGCTTGCTCACTGCTTGTAGTCTATAGAAGTCACACCATGCGTCCCTGTCATTGACAAATACTATTAAAACAATTAGAGATTAAAATCTGCCTATGTGGTGATGAACAGGCATAAGCTAAACCATAATGGACCTTCGGCACTAAAATAAAGACACAATCACATAGTTAGCATTAAAGTACACAGCTTTTATCAGTTGAATATTCAGGAAATAATTGGGTGATGGCAAAGAAAGCGTAATTGGGACAGACAGGACGTTCTTCAAGGACATGCCTAGGTCCTGTCTTAAAATCAGATTATGTTAACTTTAGTACAAAGATGATGTGCCCAGGGCCGGATTAACAATGGGGCGGATGGAGCTGCAGCTCCAGGCCCACCATCAAGATAGGCCCAAATGCATCCGCTTTGCTGTTGCAGACAGGAAAAACTTTTCTTGCTACAGCAGCCTTCCAAAGGCCGTCTGAGGCCCCGCCCCCCTATGGCCGCGATCCCCCCTTCACCTCCTCCCGCGGTACTGTGCGCTGCTCATAGCGGCGCAATAGAAGGCTCGCTCACTAGCCCTGAGCTCCCTGCATCGCATTCACAGTGATGTCAGGATGTTTGACATCACTTAGGCGCCACACCGACACCACCGCGCGACCTGAAGGAAGCCACTGCCGCAGCACATTGACAGTGCCAGCGAGTGAGGAGAGTCCTGCTGGCTGCTGCATGCACACTGTTGGTAGTACGATATGATTTAAGCACTGATATATATATATTTACCAATGTCCAGTGCATAAAACAAAGCATGCACTGTTCACGTCCTGACGAAAAAGCCTGCGGGCTTTGAAACGTTGACTTATGATGCTGTTTGATTGAATACAACACGTTTTTTGGATACATTTGGGAGTGCCGCCTCGTTCTTTCAAATATGGACATTGGTAAATATGAATTATAATAGGATGGCACCCCTACTTTGAACTTTTGTGAGTCCGGAGTGCCAAGCTACATTGTAACGTGTATATGTGTGTGTATATATATATATATATATATATATATATATACTGTGCACATACGTCATACATACATATATACACTACACACGTGTGTGTGTGTGTGTGTGTGTGTATATATATATATATATATATATATATATATATTTCTCTGACGTCCTAAGTGGATGCTGGGGACTCCGTCAGGACCATGGGGGATAGCGGCTCCGCAGGAGACAGGGCACAAAATTAAAAGTTTGACCACTAGGTGGTGTGCACTGGCTCCTCCCCCTATGACCCTCCTCCAAGCCTCAGTTAGGTTTTTGTGCCCGGCCGAGAAGGGTGCAATCTAGGTGGCTCTCCTAAAGAGCTGCTTAGAATAAAAGTTTGTTAGGTTTTTTATTTTCAGTGAGTCCTGCTGGCAACAGGCTCACTGCAACGCGGGACTAAGGGGAGAAGAAGCGAACTCACCTGCGTGCAGGATGGATTGGCTTCTTAGGCTACTGGACACTAGCTCCAGAGGGACGATCACAGGTACAGCCTGGATGGGTCACCGGAGCCGCGCCGCCGGCCCCCTTACAGATGCTGAAGAGAGAAGAGGTCCAGAAATCGGCGGCTGAAGACTTCCCAGTCTTCTTAAGGTAGCGCACAGCACTGCAGCTGTGCGCCATTGCTCTCAGCACACTTCACACCGCGGTCACTGAGGGTGCAGGGCGCTGGGGGGGGGGGCGCCCTGGGCAGCAATGTAATTACCTTTACTGGCTAAAAATACATCACATATAGCCCCTGGGCTATATGGATGTATTTAACCCCTGCCAGGATTACAGAAAAAACCGGGAGAAGAGCCCGCCGTGAAGGGGGCGGGGCCTATCTCCTCAGCACACAGCGCCATTTTTCCCACACAGATCCGCTGGTGGGAAGGCTCCCAGGCTCTCCCCTGCACTGCACTACAGAAACAGGGTTAAAACAGAGAGGGGGGCATTTTTTGGCGATATTATTATATATTAAGCTGCTATAAGGGAAAACACTTACTATAAGGTTGTCCCTGTATAATTATAGCGCTTTGGTGTGTGCTGGCAAACTCTCCCTCTGTCTCCCCAAAGGGCTAGTGGGGTCCTGTCCTCTATCAGAGCATTCCCTGTGTGTGTGCTGTGTGTCGGTACGTGTGTGTCGACAGGTATGAGGACGATGTTGGTGTGGAGGCGGAGCAATTGCCTGTAATGGGATGTCACCCCCTAGGGAGTCGACACCGGAATGGATGGCTTTATTTATGGAATTACGTGATAGTGTCAACACGCTACAAGGTCGGTTGACGATATGAGACGGCCGGCAAACCAATTAGTACCTGTCCAGGCGTCTCAAACACCGTCAGGGGCTTTAAAACGCCCATTACCTCAGTCGGTCGACAGACACAGACACGGACACTGACTCCAGTGTCGACGGTGAAGAAACAAACGTATTTTCCAGTAGGGCCACACGTTACATAATCACGGCAATGAAGGAGGCGTTACATATTTCTGATACTACAAGTACCACAAAAATGGGTATTATGTGGGGTGTGAAAAAACTACCTGTAGTTTTTCCTGAATCAGATGAATTGATTGAAGTGTGTGATGAAGCGTGGGTTACCCCCGATAGGAAGTTGCTAATTTCAGAGAAGTTATTGGCATTATACCCTTTCCCGCCAGAGGTTAGGGCGCGCTGGGAAACACCCTCTAGGGTAGATAAGGCGCTCACACGCTTATCAAAACAAGTGGCGTTACCGTCTCCTGATACGGCCGCCCTCAAAGATCCAGCTGATAGGAGGCTGGAAAATACTCTAAAAAGTATATACACACATACTGATGTTATACTGCGACCAGCAATCGCCCCAGCATGGATGTGCAGTGCTGGGGGGGGTTTGGTCGGAATCTCTGACTGGAAATATTGATACCCTGAATAGCGACAATATTTTATTGACTATAGAGCATTTAAAGGATGCATTTTCTTTATATGCGAGATGCACAGAGGGATATTTGCACTCTGGCATCAAGGGTAAGTGCGCTGTCCATTTCTGCCAGAAGAAGTTTATGGACGCGACAGTGGTCAGGTGATGCGGATTCCAAGCGGCATATGGAAGTTTGCCGTATAAAGGGGAGGAATTATTTGGGGTCGGTCTATCGGACTTGGTGGCCACGGCAACAGCCGGAAAATCCACCTTTTTTACCTCAGGTCACCTCCCAACAGAAAAAGACACCGTCTTTTCAGCCTCAGTCCTTTCGTTCTCATAAGAACAAGCGGGCAAAAGGCCATTCATATCTGCCTGAGGCAAAGGAAAGGGTAAGAGACTGCAGCAAGCAGCTCCTTCCCAGGAGCAGAAGCACTCCCCCGCTTCTGAAAAGTCCTCAGCATGTCGCTGGGGCCTTACAAGCGGACTCAGGTCCGGTGGGGGGGTCGTCTCAAGAATTTCAGCGCGCAGTGGGCTCACTCGCAAGTCGACCCCTGGATCCTGCAGGTAGTATCACAGGGGTACAGATTGGAATTCGAGACGTCTCTTCCTCGCAGATTCCTGAAGTCTGCTTTACCAACATCTCCCTCCGACAGGGAGACGGTGTTGGAAGCTATTCACAAGCTGTATTCCCAGCAAGTAATAGTCAAGGTACCCCTACTACAACAAGGAAAGGGGTATTATTCTACGCTGTTTGTGGTACCGAAGCTGGACGGCTCGGTGAGACCTATTCTAAGTCTGAAATCTTTTGAACACTTACATACAAAGGTTCAAGTTCAAGATGAAATCACTCAGAGCAGTGATAGCGAATCTGGAAGAAGGGGACTTTATGGTGTCCTTGGACATCAAGGATGCTTACCTCCATGTCCCAATTTGCCCTTCAAACCAAGGGTACCTCAGGTTCGTGGTACAAAACTGTCACTATCAGTTTCAGACGTTGCCATTTGGATTGTCCACGGCACCCCGGGTCTTTACCAAGGTAATGGCCGAAATGATGATTCTTCTTCGAAGAAAAGGCGTATTAATTATCCCTTACTTGGACGATCTCCTGATAAGGGCAAGATCCAGAGAACAGTTAGAGGCCGGTGTAGCACTAACCCAAGTAGTGCTGCAACAGCACGGGTGGATTCTAAATTTTCCAAAATCCCAGCTGAGCCCGACGACACGTCTGCTGTTCCTAGGGATGATTCTGGACACAGTTCAGAAAAAGGTTTTTCTCCCGGAGGAGAAAGCCAGGGAGTTATCCGAGCTAGTCAGGAACCTCCTAAAACCAGGAAAAGTGTCAGTGCATAAATGCACAAGAGTCCTGGATAAATGGTGGCTTCCTACGAAGCGATTCCATTCGGCAGATTCCACGCAAGAACCTTTCAGTGGGATCTGCTGGACAAATGGTCCGGATCGCATCTTCAGATGCATCAGCGGATAGCCCCGTCTCCAAGGACAAGGGGGTCTCTTCTGTGGTGGTTGCAGAGTGCTCACCTTTTTGGAGGGCCGCAGATTCGGCATTCAGGACTGGGTCCTGGTGACCACGAATGCCAGCCTGAGAGGCTGGGGAGCAGTCACACAGGGAAGAAATTTCCAGGGAGTGTGGTCAAGCCTGGAGACTTCACTTCACATAAATATACTGGAGCTAAGGGCAATTTACAATGCTCTAAGCCTGGCAAGACCTCTGCTTCAGGGTCAGCCGGTGTTGATCCAGTAGGGCAACACCACGGCAGTCGCCCACGTAAATGATGGCGTCCCGCCTCAACAAAAAACTGGACAGGTATTGCGCCAGGTCAAGAGACCCTCAGGCAATAGCTGTGGACGCGTTGGTAACACCATGGGTGTACCAGTCAATGTATTTGTTCCCCCCTCTGCCTCTCATACCCAAGGTACTGAGAATTATAAGGCGAAGGGGAGTAAGAACGATACTCGTGGCTCCGGATTTGCCAAGAAAGACTTGGTACCCGGAACTTCAAGAGATGCGCACGGAGGATCCGTGCACTCTACCTCTAGACTTACCGCGGCTGCGTTTGACGGCAGGGCGGTTGAACACCGGATCCTGAAGGAGAGGGCTCCGACGGAGGAATTTCAACTGGGTCGATTCCTACATTTCCTGCAAACAGGATTGTCTATGGGCCTCAAATTGGGGTCCATTAAGGTTCAAATTTCGGCCCTGTCGATTTTCTTCCAGAAAGAATTGGCTTCAGTTCCTGAAGTCCAAGCTTTTGTCAAAGGAGTACTACATATACAGCCCCGGTTGTGCCTCCAGTGGCACTGTGGGATCTCAATGTAGTTTTGGGATTCCTCAAATCCCATTGGTTTGAGCCACTCAAATCGGTGGATTTGAAATATCTTACATGGAAAGTGACCATGCTACTGGCCCTGGCTTCGGCCAGGAGAGTGTCAGAATTGGCGGCTTTTTCGTACAAAAGCCATATCTGATTTTCCATTGGGACAGGGCAGAACTGCGGACGCGTCCTCAGTTTCTCCCTAAGGTGGTATCAGCGTTTCACCTGAACCAACCTATTGTGGTGCCTGCGGCTTCTAGCGACTTGGAGGACTCCATGTTGTTCGACGTTGTCAGAGCCTTAAAAATATATATATATATTTCAAGGACGGCTGGAGTCAGAAAGTCTGACTCGCTGTTTATACTGTATGCACCCAACAAGCTGGGTGTTCCTGCGTCTAAGCAGACGATTGCTCGTTGGATTTGTAGCACAATTCAACTTGCGCATTCTGTGGCAAGCCTGCCACAACCAAAATCTGTAAATGCCCACTCCACAAGGAAGGTGGGCTCACCTTGGGCGGCTGCCCGAGGGGTCTCGGCATTACAACGCTGCCGAGCAGCTACGTGGTCAGGGGAGAACACGTTTGTAAAATTCTACAAATTTGATACCCTGGCTAAGGAGGACCTGGAGTTCTCTCATTCGGTGCTGCAGAGTCATCCGCACTCTCCCGCCCGTTTGGGAGCTTTGGTATAATCCCCATGGTCCTGACGGAGTCCCCAGCATCCACTTAGGACGTCAGAGAAAATAAGAATTTACTTACCGATAATTCTATTTCTCGTAGTCCGTAGTGGATGCTGGGCGCCCATCCCAAGTGCGGATTGTCTGCAATACTTGTACATAGTTATTGTTACAAAAATCGGGTTATTATTGTTGGAAGCCATCTTTTCAGAGACTCCTCTGTTATCATGCTGTTAACTGGGTTCAGATCTCAAGTTGTACAGTGTGATTGGTGTGGCTGGTATGAGTCTTACCCGGGATTCAAAATCCTTCCTTATTGTGTACGCTCGTCCGGGCACAGTATCCTAACTGAGGCTTGGAGGAGGGTCATAGGGGGAGGAGCCAGTGCACACCACCTAGTGGTCAAACTTTTAATTTTGTGCCCTGTCTCCTGCGGAGCCGCTATCCCCCATGGTCCTGACGGAGTCCCCAGCATCCACTACGGACTACGAGAAATAGAATTATCGGTAAGTAAATTCTTATTAT
Source organism: Pseudophryne corroboree (assembly GCF_028390025.1). Taxonomy (NCBI): domain Eukaryota; kingdom Metazoa; phylum Chordata; class Amphibia; order Anura; family Myobatrachidae; genus Pseudophryne; species Pseudophryne corroboree. The sequence goes on along the minus strand of NC_086446.1, from coordinate 534,034,509 downwards.
ATGTGTGTGTGTGTAGTATATGTATGTGTGATATATATCTCCTCCATGGCATACCAGTGTTTGTAAGTCTCTGAGTCCCTCCTATGCCATGGAGGAGTTGCCTATGCAGGCCGAGTACCATATATATATATATATATATATATATATATATATGTATGTAACTATGGTAATGCGCAACTCTGCTCTTTGGGCGCAACCGACCACATTTCCCCTCGATCCCCTTGAGTGTTTGTCTGTCCTTCTCCCTGTGTTCCGCTGCGGCATTTAGCTTGTCTCCACGACCGATACCTGCGCTTTGGGTGGTATGGGGTGCCGCTTGAGGCGGTGTACTAGGTCCGGATCCCTAGTCGGGCAGGGGTGGTCCCTATGATGCTGGCGTTTGTCCAGCTGTCTCAAGGAAGGAGACTTCTTCACTCCGCTGGGTGTCAGTGGATTGTGAGATGCCTCCCTCATCACGCAGTAATGCTGCTCTGCTTTCTGGCTCCATCCTCCAGCTCCATTGCAGCAGGGGGCTAGCTCAAGCGGGCTCTGCATGGTCTGTGGAGAGCTGCGAGCTGGTGTGTGGCTGGCGGGCATGTGGCGTCCCCGTAATACTGGTGTTTGGCCAGTCTGTCCTCCGGCTCTGTGTCCTGGCCATCGGAAGGCTGCATAGGAGCTGGAGCAAGAGAATGTGTGTATATCAGGTATATTACAAAGTGCATGGTAGAATGATGAGGAGGAGGAAAGATGATAAAGAGAAGGAATGAGAAGAAGGGGCTCTACTGTTGCGAAATGTGTATAAGGGGCTCTGTGGTCTTGCCTAACTTGTATAAGGGAACTACTGTGTGGTGTAATGTGAATAATGTACACTACTGTTCTGTTTGTTGTACCATGAAGCTATGATTTCTGCATATGTTTTTGTTTGTTTCAATAATTGATTTGTTGAAGATAACTGGGCATTTAAGTACTGAGAGTTTTCTATTATTGAAACACATGCATTCTCACACACCCCCACACACACCCCCACACACACACACACACACACACACACACACGATGCGGTCAAGATCCCGCCGGACGGAATCCCGGCGGTCGGAATCCCGACCGGCACAATCCCGACATATTCTCCCTCTGTGGATGTCCACGTTGCGCTCGCCCCCATGTAGGGATTGTGCCGGTCGGGATTCCGACCGCCGGGATCCCGTCCGGCGGGATTTCGTACTGATCACACACACACACACACACGCGAGATCTATCAATCTATCTATCTTATCAGTGATCGCAAAAACGCGATATGGCGCGTATTTTACCCAGAAACAGCGACCTGGGACCCACGTTTAGAAGATGTGTGGCATCGTGCTAGCCAGTCAGAGGACACAGGAGGTGACTGGCTGTTTCCTCAGCTAATCACCTCCTGTAGCGGCGGCAGATAGAGGGTCAGTGTGCAGCGGGGAGGAGCAGCCAATCACAGCCCGTCAGTCCGGCACGGTTTGAATACCCCTCACCGCGGCGCTGACCTGGGCTGGGCTCCACCTCCAGCACCATGAATCTGTGCTGCAGCGGTGGCAGACTGGCTCCACTCACCTGGCACTGCTCCACCTCCTCCCCGCTGCTCGCTGACCCTGTCACCGCCGCCAGCACCAAGAGACTGCCCCCGCTCACCCAGCACAGCGTCCTCCTCCACAACGGTGAGTGCTGCTCCGCATCTGCCCTGTGCCCCCAGCCCGATGTCCGGCCTCCGCCCTCCCCCCCCCCCCCCCTTCCTCCCCAGCAGCATGTGTGCCCGGTCTGCAGCAGGCTGTGTGTCGGGTGGCGGATGGGCTTGCTCTAGGGGGTTCCTGCGACACGCGCGCGGGGGGGGGGGGATGGGGGGCAGAAGGAGGTTTGAGGAGGTTACTGTAATGTGTTTCAGTGCTCTACCTGGTGCAATGTGTCTCAGTGCTCTACCTGTTGCAATGTGTCTCAGTGCTCTACCTGTTGCAATGTGTCTCAGTGCTCTACTTGGTGCGATACCTGGTGCAATGTGTCTCAGTGCGATACCTGGCGCAATGTGTCTCAGTGCTGTACTTGGCACAATGTCTCAGTGCTCTACCTGCCGCAATGTGTATAACGTACTCTGCTGGCGCAATGTGTATAACATGCTCTGCCTGGCGCAATGTGTATAACGTGCTCTGCCTGGCGCAATGTGTGTAACGTGCTCTGCCTGGCGCAATGTGTGTAACTTGCTCTGCCTGGCGCAATGTGTATAACGTGCTCTGCCTGGCGCAATGTGTATAACGTGCTCTGCCTGGCGCAATGTGTATAATGTGCTCTGCCTGGCGCAATGTGTATAAGGTGCTCTGCCTTGGGCAAAGAGTATAAGGTGCTCTGCCTGGAGCAAAGTTTATATGGTGCTCTGCCTTGCGCAAAGAGTATAAGGTGCTCTGCCTGGAGCAATGTGTATAAGTGCTCTACCTGGCGCAAAGTGTAGAACGTGCTCTATATGGCGCAGTGTGTGTTTAGGAGGTTCTACCTGGTGCAATGTGTATAAGCTGCACTACTGTGTGGTGTAATGTAAATTGCCACTATTATGTGGCCACGCCCCTTCCCCACGAAGCAACAACCCTACATTTTTGCACTGCTTTAGCATGTACGAAGGGGAGCACCAATTCGCTTTCTGCCTTAGGGTGCCAAAATGTCTAGTTACAGCTTTGGTGCAGAGTGTCCTGTATGCTACACAGCCCAGCAGCATTGTTACCCCATCCTCCCCCTTTCAACACTTTGTAGTGTCCAAATCAAGTCTGTGTTTTTATATTTTTATAATAAGATTAATCAAAACCTTCAATCCAATGGGACCCAGAAAAGGACAGGTAGGACCCCAATTTGTAAAAGTGAGGGGTCCCTGGGACCCTTTTTTTTTTTTTGGACTCCGCACAATCACTGTATATACAGCACTGATCACACCCCTATATCAGTAGTCACACACGTCGTGCTAGTCACACCGCATATGGTGGCATACAGTAGGCCCTTCACAAATTTCAGCTCCAGGCCCATGAGGTCCTTAATCTGGCACTGGATGTGCCCCACAAAAACCTTGCGACATCTATGGCCGCTGAGAGTCTAACAAAAAAAAGGGTGTAATGGAACTGCAGCCTGCCACTTAAGTGGCCTGTATGGCCTAACTACTGTACATGAATGAAAACAACGGCCTTAAAAATAACACAACACTCTACAAATGAATGTTTTTCTGCTGAAACAAACCAATTTCAGACGCACAAATTTTGGAGTAACGGACTGCCAAACCTCCTAGCAGTAGCACAAACAACCTAATTCACCAGATATCTCAGCCTATCCATGAAGACAGCCCTGTGGGGAAACTTCGACATTGGTCTTGGAACAATGTCTGACTAAACTATACAGACACCCATACACTGCAGCCTTAATAGCCAAAATGAGGTTTATAGTCTCACATTTTCCCACATAACTGTCTCCTTAACGCACCAAACACCAACTGGGTGCCCCCACCTAGCAGCAAACTATCAAAGCCATCCCAATGTAAGCGCTATTACTTATGAGCCTATGGAATAGTAGGAGTCCCGATGAGCCTCACAACAATGGTAAACCCAATAAATGAGTGCTCCACACACCAAACCATTCCAAACTTCCGCTTGGGCACCAACATGACTTGTAAAATATACAGCCAGACACATTAACCCACAAAGAAGACCAGCGGACAACACTAAACAATAAGAACAAACAACAAGGTAGAGTTGGGAAAGGTGTGTGATGGTGGAAACAAAACAAAATATAGCTGTTTGTCTTCCTTAAAAAGGTAAAGCCCATTGCACTCTCATATGAAAATGTTGAGCAGCCAAAGTCCTGGGTTACACGCCACACTAAAGCCGTACAGCAGTGTGAATATAGAATGAAGTCTTTCAACAGCCCAAAGCCTGAATGAACGCCATGGAGTAGCCAGCTTCTGCAGCTGAAGTGACTGCACTGATCTGGATGGAATGTGTGCCGTAATTGGCAACATTTAAACCCCAAATGCTTAAATACTATGATAAACCTGAGAAGAGCACCATCCAGGTGAACCACCCATTGGTTTGCCAAGACAGGCGCAAAAGCAGATGAAAGAACCATGAGGCAAATTTCTACAACATTTGATCCATTTTGGAGCTGTGGATCTTACAGAACCCACTGTGTCACACAGCGTTACATTCTTGAAAAGATGGCATGTTGATGCAAACCCGTGTTCTGAATTGACCATTCAAGTGGTATCCAGGCTAAGAAAAACATGATGCAGAACAAAACCGCTTTTAAATAGTTCAAAGTATCCAGGTCTAATGTCACTATCAGAGCTCTCAAAATCCTGAAATACACCAGAATGGTACTGTGCGACACACCTTAACTCAACCCTGCAAAGCCAGAGAATTAAACCCTGATTTCTGCAGCGGGGTACATTGGTTTCCACAGGGAAACATTGGGTGTAGAGATGGATCTTGAGCCAGGCACCAACAGGCTAAAGCTTTAGACTGTCCCAGGATGCATTGGGGCCTCCTCTATAACCCCGCCTCCAGTCACTGTGAGCTCAGTTTCAAGTTGGTGCCCTGCAGCACAGGTCATTTAACAGGGGGGGAGCTGCACTGGGCAGCCCTGAAAAAGCTTTTATTAGAAGACTTCAAGGGCAGCACTTTCATGTCAGGGTGACATTCTGTGCTGTGGCTCCGTCACCTCCCAGCGGCATCGCATACTCCCGCTGGCTCAGTTCCCGTTTACTTGCGGCGGGGACGTTCTGGCATTGGGCATATGCTCTCCTCTCCTGGTTCGCGTGGCTGCTACGAATGGAGGAGGTAAGAGGGTCCCCCAGGTGGGACCTGCCATAAAATCGCGATCCGATCGCAGTCTAGGGAGATGGACTGCGACGCTGGCGTGGACATTGTCACTGAGCAGGGACCCCACTATATCCGCCAGGGCATAGGAGTACAGGTCGGGTGTACTAATGCCCACTTTAATAAGACTCCATAGTACCAGGTGGTGAGGACCAGCATAGGGGAGAAGGTGCTTGACCTGTACCCCTCCCCCAGCTCAGGGCGCCATTTACTGCTGGTGTTCTCGCCCTGGAGCTGCCTCACACTCTCCCTCACTCCCTGACTGAGACACTGGGCGACAACTTCTAAGCATAGCTGCGGCTGGTCTCCGGGATTGCAGGGCAAGGTCTCCCCTGTAAATCCGCTTGTACATCAGCACTGTGATTTTACAGACACTTAGATATTCTACATGTCAATATAAAGACAGCGTTAGTTAAGAACAAGTGAACCTGTGCCAGACTATATTGTACGAGTATTCTGATATATACATCCGGTCTAAGACCGCGCTTTATATATATATATATATATATATATATATATATATATATATATATATATATATATATATATATATACATACACACACACACACACACACACACACACACACACACTAGTCCAGTGCAGTTTTATTGTCTTTCTAAAATAATTATCTGCATTGTCACTGTGACTGTGTGTGCCTGTATCTGCTGTGTGGATTTCACTTTCAGTGTATCCCAGCTTTGTCTAGCACTGTACTCTGTACCCTAAAGGAGTAGGTGCGTAAGGGTCTCATATATAGTACTTCACAGTATTTACCGATTAAGGTATTCTATTGTGTACTCAGTCACATAATACCGTATTTAATCGCTGGTGTTGTGTACTGGGGCTGCAAAAGGAATTGAAGCATGGGTTCAGGCATTAGAGGATGAGTTGCCCCAGGATATATCTGACAATGCCAGACAATACCGGTCTCTTATACCACCGCTGCATATTACATTCAGGAGGTGTCCTCTGAGGCGAGTGTGTTGGCAGCCAAGGCGTTGTCTACGTCCATCCTGGCTTGCCGTATTCTGTGGTTGAGGTCCTGGAAGGTGTACCTGGACTCCAAAAAGACCTTGGAGGTACTCCCGTTTAAGGGAGACATCTTATTTGGGGAAGACCTAAATAAAACTGTGGCTGACTTGGCGGCTGCTAAGACTGCCTTTCTCCCTAATACTACTCCTTCTGCACAGAAGGCTAAAGGTACCACTTTTCGCTCCTTTCGACAATCTTGTGCTTCAAAAACCACTAAGCACAAGGCAAAACAATCCTGGGCAGCCCATCAGCCTGCTTCTAAACACAACAAGCCTGCTGCATTATGGGATGGGTCTCTCCCTGGGGGATCCCAGGGTGGGAGGCTGACTTCTGCGATTCACCAAGGTCTGGTTAAAGACCACTTCAGACGCATGGGTGCGAGAAGTTGTCTCTCACTGATACGCAGTCTCTTTCAAGAGACGTCCCCCTCGCCAGTTTTGTACCACGGTTATCCCTTTGGATCCGTTAAAAACTCAAGCTCTTCAATTGGTTGTGCGTTCTCTCCTGGATACAGGAGTGGTGGTGCCGGTACCTTGTCCCAGAGAGGCAGAGGATACTACCCAACCCTGTTTCTGGTTTCGAAACCCAATGGGTCTTTCCGGCCTATACTCAACCTCAAATCACTGAACAAGTTTGTGAGTGTGTCCAAGTTCCATATGGAAACACTGCGCTCAATTGTACTGACCATGGAACCTGGAGACTATATAGTAGCCCTGGCTATACAGGATGCTTACCTGCATAAACCTATTGCCATATCGCATCAGCAATATCTGCGGTTTGCTATGGGAAACCTACACTATCAGTTCCAGGCTCTGCTGTTTGGACTGGCCACGGCTCCTCGGATCTTCACCAAGATTATGGCCGTGATGGCTCATCTCCGTCGCCATGGAGTCGGGATCCTGCCGTATCTGGACGACTTGCTGATTTCTGGAAAACTCCCATGATGTCATCCTCAGTCATCTGCAACTGATGGTACGCTTCCTACAAGCCCACGGGATCCCTTCTGGATCCCCAGCTGGGTCCTACAGACTACAGACGCCAGTCTGAGGGGTTGGGGCACGGTGTTGGAGCAAAACTCTATCCAGGGTCGGTGGACCAAGGAGGAATCACTCCTACCGATAAACATTCTGGAATTTCGGGCGGTGTTCAATGCTTTGTAGCTCACCCTGCCTCTGATACAGAACAGGCCTGTTCAGGTACGGTCAGACAGCGCCACCACGGTGGCATACATAAACCATCAAGGCAGCACTCGAAGCCGCATGGCAATTATGGAAGTGTCAAAAATCCTTTGTTGGGCGATACGCAATCTGCCAGCAATATTGGCAGTGTTCATTACGGAAGTCCTCAATTGGGAAGCGGATTTCCTCAGTCGTCAGGACGTGCACGCCGGAGAGTGGAGTCTTCATCAGGAAGTCTTTCAACTCCTAGTGGACAAGTGGGGCCTACCAGATGTAGACCTGGTGGCGTCTTGACACAATCACAAAGTTCCGGTCTTCGGATCAAGAACCAGGGATCCTCAAGCAGTGTTGTGGATGCACTGGCAATTCCATGGGACTTTCAGCTGCCCTACGTGTTCCCTCCAGTGTCACACCTGCCCAGGGTACTGCGGAAGTTTAAACAAGAAGAATGAATACTACTTCTAGTCGCTCCAGCATGGCCCAGTTGGCATTGGTTCTCAGACCTGCAGGGTCTATCGATAGAGCGTCCTCTTCTACTTCCTCAACGCCCAGACTTCCTCGTTCAGGGCCCTTGCGTCTACCCGGACCTGGTCAGACTGGCTTTGACGGGCTGGCTCTTTAAGCTTCACTCCTGAGGGCCAAAGGATTTTCTGAGGTGGTTATCCAAACTATGCTTGAAGGCCCGCAAAGCGGCATCTGCGCTGAATTATTACAGGGTCTTGAATTCTTACTTCATCTGGTGTTCTGCTAAGAATTATGATACTTACAAATTCAGTACTTCCAGACTTCTGGCTTTTCTGCAACAAGGCCTGGACTTAGGCCTTCGTTTGGCCTCCCTCAAGGTTCATATTTCTGTCTTGTCTGTGTGGTTTCAGAGAAAAATTGTGTCTATTCCTGACGTTCATACTTTCACTTAGGGTGTTTTACGTATTCAGCCTCCCTATGTACCTCCTGTGGCTCCAAGGGATCTGTCTGTTGTCCTGAATGCCCTGCAAGAGTCTCCATTTGAAACTCTTGAGTCGGTGGACCTTAAATGGCTCATTGCCAAGGTCCTGTTCCTACTGGGTATTGCCTCTGCTAGGAAGGTGTCAGACTTAGGCGCTCTGTCCTGTCGTCCACCCTTTCTGATTTTTCACCGTGACCGGGCAGTTCTTCGAACTCACCCGTTGTTCACCTTAATCAAGAGATTGTGGTTCCGGCCTTTATCTCTTCTGGTTTGTCCTCCAAAGAGCAGTCTTTGGATGTGGTAAGGGCTCTTCGTATTTATGTGGAGAGGACTGCCTCTATCAGGAGGTCAGATACCCTTCTTGTACTTTTTGGTTTTCACAAACGTGGCTGGCCTGCGAATAAGCAAACCTTGGCCAGATGGATTAGAATGGTGATTGCACAAGCATATGCCCAGGCTGGACTCCCAGCTCCTGCTGCTATGAAAGCCCATTCTACTCGGTCTGTTGGACCTTCCTGGGCAGCCAGTCAAGGCGCGTCCGCTGAACAATTGTGCAAGGTGGCTACGTGGTCCCCAGTGAACATGTTCATTAGGTTCTATTCGATAATTCCGCCTCCCAGGATGCTTCCTTTGGATGCCGGGTTCTCAAATCCGCTACGGCGCATCCCCTCCCTTGAGGAACTGCTTTAGGAAATCCCTGATGTTTCCCTGTGGAAACCAATGTACTCAGCTGCAGAAAAGGAGATTTATGGTAGACTTACCATGGTTAAATCTCTTTCTGCAAGGTACATTGGTTCCACAGGGCGCCCGCCCTGACGCACCTAGCTTCTATGGGTTTGTATGGCATTAGCTGCTAGTCCCTTCTCCTGTCGTGATAACGTGGTTCTATGTGAATAACATCTAACTTCTCTTTTACCTGCTCCTGCATTGGATTGGTTAACGAAACTGAGCTCACAGTGCCTGGAGGCAGGGTTATAGAGGAGGCCCCAATGCATCCTGGGACAATCTAAAGCTTTAGCCTGTTGGTACGTGGATCAAGATCCATCTCTACACCCCGATGTTTCCCTGTGGAACCAATATACCTCGCAGAAAGAGATTTAACCATGGTAAGTCTACCATAAATCTCCTTTTTGTTAGGTTCAGATGGCCTTACAGCTTCAAAAAGAATGCATTGTTTGCTAACATGGGGGACATTGCAGCCTTAAACTTGCTATTTTAAAACCTGAACGTTAGAGGCAAAGCTTCCAATTCCACTATGTGTTCGAGTAAGATCGCAAGGTTTGACTGAGCCAATAATGTCAGAGAACACAAGAAGTATACTAGATTGCGCTAAAACAGGATTTTTAGCAGCTCTTTAATAAATAACTAATAAAAAATAGTAATGAGCGCTTGATTGTGTTTAAATTTTATGTGTAATGCGCAAAACCTGTAACAAAAGAAAAGGTTAATGAAATGTTTACAGCCCCTTTTGGACTATTTGAGGATTGGGTTCCAATTTAGCCAAAGAAATGAGGATTATGATCTTTAATTAATTCCTATCTATTCCTATCTTAAATACCTGACAGTCTGATCGGTAATCAACGGAGAAAACACACAGAGCCTCCACAGCGATGATTAGAGTGCGGCTGATCTTTCCTTTGTGTCCGTACAGACTTATAGCTCACGCACCTGTTGTTTAATTAGCGGTGCGGCGCCGGGTCTCCTCTGCAGTGTGTAGCTGACAGCTGATGGCTAGCGGCGCCGGGTCTCCTCTGCAATGTGCAGCTGACGGCTAGCGGCGCCGGGTCTCCAATGCAGTGTGTAGCTGGCGGCTAGTATTGTTGGAAATGCACAAAATCATCCCACACTATGGACTACCTATAGCCATCCTTAAAACTATGCAACAGAAAGTCAGCATCATCATGGAATGGATTTAGTCATATCCACCTCTCCAACGCTGACACACAACTAGGGGAAGGCCTTTTATTGAGCTTTGGATGAGGAGCACAAAGGACATGAAAACCTACTTATAATTATTAGTTAAATAATTTATTGTAAACTCACCATGTAGCACCCTTGTGTTTTACATATATAGAATGAATAAGCCAAACTGCAGGCTGCAAAACATTAACATTCTAAATGGGGGTGGTCCACCCAGGAAGGACTTCTGTACTTTCCTGAAGGAACAGGGAATGGGACAAATAGGCTATAATGTAAGGGGGAGGTGGCTGGCTGAAAGAAAAGTAGAGAGGCAAAAAGGTGAGATCTAGGCCCGAATTCAATTTGCGGATTCCGTTAATGTGGGTCAAAAATTTGCATCTGCTACATTTTGCTATTCAATTAGAAATCAGAGTTTACTTAATGCGTATCTCAATGGGAGTTAAAGCGCCTACTGAGTACGGAAAGTAGGGGAAATCCTTTTTTTAAGCTAAAAATATCAGGACATTGTTTAGAACCTCTGGTACACCCCACACACCTAATGATGGTTAAGACACCTAGAATTTTTTAAATAGTCAAATATGGCCACTGCAGACTTTTTTTGTTTTGTTTTTTTTAGACAATGCTCTCCTGGAAACTGAGTAATAGGTAAATTATGTGGGACAGGTATGTGGGGGTGTTTGTATAGATGAGACATTAGACTTAACTTACAGTGTAGTTTTAACAATTTTTTCAGCGTAACTTAAAAACCACTTGATAGGCCTTTTAATTTACCTCAAGTTCATTAGAGGCTTCAGTTTGCTGAAGACGTTTGCTTAATATACACCTTTTAAGAACCCTAAATACTTTGCCTATTGCCTCTAACAGCCTTCTATACTACATTTTTATGTTATTGCCCACTTTTTTTTGCACTTGCCATGGATGGGGAGTAATTGGAGGACAAAGAGGAGGATGGAGGCTTTCACAATATAGGAAAACCGTGAGGGGGGAGCGGACAGTGTGTCGCATTTGAAGGGATTAAAGAAACAGGTGGAGAATGAACCATATGTCATTATGCAGTACTATTGGGGTGGCCATTCAATGAGATTTTTTGGAGAATTGTAGGCACACCTGTCTCTGCTGGCTGGAGAAATAGACAGAAGGTGTGGGTACCCGGGGGGTAGACAGTTACTGGAGCCACAAAGGAACAGCCACTGGTGGAAGAAACTACAAGTGCGACCAAGGTACGTGTAGCAGTTTAACAGACTTTGCAACTCTGGCAAAGAAGCTGGAGCCAACAGGGTGGACAGGCAAATGGGACCTGGATTCGTCACCTGAATCAGGCCAGGTTGAGGTAGGAGCAATAATGTGTAAAGAACTATAAATTAAGCTGCAGGGGTGGACTGGGCCACAGGGGTACAGAGGACCCCTGCCAATGGGCCCCACTGCCTGGGGCCACACCTCTTCCAGGTATCTTCCAGACTGTGCACTTGAATTCTACATATGTTGCCTTATTCTGCACATGTATTCTCTACAGCGCATTGCTGTAATTAATCTGGTACATTATCACGCATGCACTAGCAGTATTTGTGCTATATAAATCTATCAAGGGTCCCATACTGTGCACTCTTAATGGTTAGCCGAGCCTCTGTGGCAGCTGGCCACACCCCCTCTGGAGACTGACCACACCCCTAAACATGGGCCCCTACCACCTGCGTCCTCCCGGTGGGCAACTCATGCCCCAGTCCGACGCTGGTGGCGCAAACAGGCCGGACAGAACTCCCATTTGTTGGGAAGGAAAGAGGAGCAGCAGAGAAGTATAAAAAAGAAGCCTGGAAGCAAGACCATACACGATGAAAGTAAAATGAATCTGTTTGTGATCACAGTGGCACAGACACGTCAGGATAAACAAAAACTGGGACAGAGGGAAATCCCTCCGCAAACAAGTTTTTATTCTACCTTAAATCCCACCCCTCCTATACAAACTTTTGGTTAAAGTCACACAAGGCAATCTGTCCATCACTTCCAATTGTGACTTCATGACACAGGTATTAAAGCTGCACATAATCTCCCAAAACCCAAGCAGCTTATGTTTGAATTTATTAAAAGCACTCCATTATTTCTTATAATCTGTGGTCACCACCAGGAAGTCACATTTTCAATGAGGAAAAACAGTGCCGTCGTGGGTACACACATATGTACATTATATAGTACATAGACCATGTTTTTAAGGCACTCAGTTATTGGACCGTTGTAACGAATGTGTTTATATACACACCTTTTGGCTTGGAACTTGCGTTTGTCAGTAATGAAGAGCGAGCAACTTAATATTTGATCTTTTCACACTAAAAAAAACATTAGAAGACGGGCGTTAGCAGGAAGCTGATTGTACATTACATTGTGTTTCTGGTGCTTGCAGAGAAGGAAGAAATAATGCAGTACCGTGCATTACTGCAGTACGTGATTAGATTTGCAATCTGTCAGGCATATACCCATTCTTGTTTATTACTATTGCTATTATTAGTGTTGACAACATTACATTTTTGTGGCGCTAAAGAATGCTTTGTTAAAAGGGTTGACAGGTTATATTTATGGTCTCCCCCTGCTGTGTATTATTAATGCCTCTTACAAATTGCCTGCTGTCTGGCACTCCGCTACAACAGTCAAGTTGCAGCCATTTTGACAACACGTGCAGAAATGAATGAATACAGTTTTAGGGTTCTGCAAGCTAGGCACTTGTTAATGGTAGAGGAGAACCAGCAAAATGGTTATTGTCATTAATTCGGTGACAGCGGGATTAATCACATTTGCATCACACATTTCCAAAATGTCAGACCCAAGCCTCTGTTACAGACCATCAGCATGTTGTTACCAGGCAATAAGAGATGATAATTACAGCTCCTGACGTCCACACGCTTGACACTTGCTAAAGGCTGTACTGGTGTACGAAATATTTAAGGGTTATAGTGAAATGTGTTGATATTTAACCAGGCTTGAAAGTTGGCAGGTCTTCATCGGAGAATGGTCTGTGTTAACTCTTTTTGACAACTTTTAAGACCCAGGAGAACGGATTAACACTTCCTATTGCTGAGACCGGCAGTCTGCAGACACAGACAAAACGTACGTGCGTGTCCATGTCTGTCTGTATACACACAGGGGCAAGTGTCTTTATTCAGGATCATGGGATGAAATGGATTCTGTCTGCCATAGATTATTAATAGTCATTTATTTATTTATTTAATTGCAGTTTAAAACATCTTACAGTTTATATTAAAGGCTACTAAATTTAAAATGAAAAAGAAAATAATAAATGAAAGAATATATATTGGTTTGTATGTCGATGACAGATAGACCCTTTGATCTGTGATTTTATTTTTATATGTGGAATTATTTTATCTGCGCGTTGTACTTCCCGGTATATAATTGGACTGAAGAGCATATCTGTGGCAAGCATGACTGATAACAAAGGCTAGTTGATGTAGTGTGGCATGTTAGTTTCTGAAACTGATCAGTCACTGGTCATGTGATCAGATTCCCGGCCACGGCCAGGTAAAGCATCGGCTGTGCAGGGGGCAAAAGTCACAAACAAGAGCTTAATTAAATAATAGGCTGATAAATTCATCTGCTGAAACATTTAGTAAAATGCTTTTATTTTGTAAATATTCATAGAGAATTAATATATATTCATTAGCAATATAGTAATGGGGACTTTAAGAAGCTGTGGTGTACGTATTTGTGTTTGTATTTCCTTTTCCAGATCAGGTCATTGACCTTTACCCATAGCCACATTTTTTCAATTAGACAGAAATACACAGGATCAAAGTAAACTAAATGGAAGTACACATGATTCTCAGAATATATATATGTAACTGAATATATTGCTCTTGTGTATATGTCAGTTACATAGACATTCAGAGACTAATTCATGTTTGTACACAATGGAGCGATTATCGTCAGACTATGCATGTGCCGTGATTGCGATGCACATGATCCAAGGTGCCGCTGCAATCTCACTCGCAGTAAGGATTATATTGCAAAGTGATTGACAGGAAGAGATCATTTGGAGGTGTAAAGCTGGAGTTTATGGGGTGTTGTTGGGAAAATGCAGGCGTGTCATGGCCGTTTTCAGGAAGGGAATCTGCCGCCAGCTGCAAGCTCATACATACAAATGCGTGGCTCCTGCGTTGCAAATGATGTGTTCAGTCTGCGTAGCTGTAGGGATACCCTTAACCTCAGTGTTCCTTGCTCTTGCGTATAGGCTGCAAATGTGTACATAATTGCAACTGAGTTTGCGGTGGCTCTGTTCATTCCTGGGCGGCAGCTTCACTTGCTAACATTAGCATTACCGTAGCTTATAAAATTGCATTTGCATACAAACATAAATTAGGCCCTCAGTACTGATGGTGTAATGGTTAACTACTGCCTAACAGCACTGGGGTCATCGGTTTGATTCCCACCAGGGCCAAACTGTGTGGAGTTTGTATATTCTCACCGTGCTTGCATGGGTTTCCTCCCACAATCCAAAAATATTCTGATAGGTTAATTGGCTCCTGACAAAAATGAACCCTAATGTTTAAGTGTGCGCATGTACATGTGCTTAGGGGAGACTAGATGGGCCAAGCGGTGTTTATCTGCCATCAAAATCTAATATAATTTCTTTTATTGTCCATGCAAGTATTGATGCATAAAATGAAGATGCCAAAATAATTTTGCTAATTGCAAGCTATTATATCTTCTAACCTCCATTAGTGGCTGCAAAGAAGTTATTTATATGACTGAAGACTGATTCTTGTTTGAAAATGAAACCAACTTAGGCAGTTAATAAGCTATGTATATTTATTCAGTATATGGGAATTGTATATCTTCCGTTGGAATCATTTCAGCATATGTTTTTCATATATATTGCAATTGCATATTCTATCCGATTGTAATTTAGATGTAGTTGCCTTAGTAACAAGCAATATGAATAGAGCTGTCAAGATGTCAGGTACACACTAGCCAATTAGAAGGCCATCAGTCAATAATTGTCTTATTTGCCTGATAATTGGATAGTGTGTATGCAGGAGTATTAAACAGCTTCAAACACTCCTGCAACAGTCAGATCGGGAGGACGATATAACGTTTGCTCATTCATTATAGTAGTCCTGTCCTCCCAATACTATTCTAGAGATCAAAAGAAAATACACACACTGGGTGTGCACCAATCCCATAATGCTCAATAGAATTGGAGCATTTATTGTATCAGCGCTATCAGCTAGTATGTACCTGACTTTATTTACTAAGCAGCATCTAGATGTGATTCCATTAATAGCAATAGAAATAACTCTGCCAGTGATCCTAAAAAGTTAGTTCTGGCCCACATACTTGGTTTCTGGGGTTTGCCTAGCACTGGTTATAAAGGGCCTGTGCAGTTGAGCGATTATTTGCTACTGCGCATGCTGGAAGAGCTCTGAATATTCTTACGAAGCATACGCTACCCTGACTGTAGACAGACACTGCTGTTGGGTATGGAGTCACTTGCAATAGAGCTTGCAGCACACAACCATAGGCGTTACTTGGAGGTGGCCTGAAGTCGCACAAGACAACCCCCCTCTTCAGCATAATACGCCACACAAACAAGTCAACATGTAACAGTAACCATTTTCCGTATACCACTCCCCAAATAATCTTAACACCATTATAAACCCCAAATAACATTACCTCCCCCTTACCCAAGACACACTGTATACAGGTGATGTCTGCTTCTTTTAGTTATTATAGCTAAGAATTGCCCAGTGGGTAACAAGCAGGGGAGGTAGGAGTAAGGTGAGAGGAAGTAAAAGAAGAAAGGAGGAATAGATAAGTAGTCTTAACTAGGATTATGTATACATATATTTATTTATTTATTTATTTTTCCACTTAAGTAATATCACCATGGCCGGGTCTCTTTGAAGATATAATTTACACATTTTCTTATGCAAGTGTCAAATCAATAAAATGCAGTAAAGTGCAGTGAGGTCAGCAGATGGGGAGGCACTGGCAGCTGACAGGCCCCCCCCCCCCCCCCCCCCCCGGGAAAAAATTTTTAGTCCCCCACACATCACTAAAACCAGCACCCGGCAGAACCAGCCAGGGGAGATAATGCCATAGCAGGGGAGACACTCAGTGTGGGGTCCCCCTGCCATAACATTGATCAGCCCCCAAGCCAGTCAGCCCAGGGCTGGAATTCCTCGGAAAGTGGGGACCCCAAAAAATAAACATGGGGTCCCCCCTCCCGAGCAACAACCAGCACTGGGCTGATAGCTCAGTGCTATGCCCCGCACCCCTGGTGGCGGTGGGTGCGGGGTTCATTGTATGTTAATATTGTTATTTACAGGTGGCCTACAGGTCCCAGCAAGCCTGCCCCAGCATGCTGGCACTTGGAAAACAACAAGTGCCAGCATGCCCAGACATAAAGGGCCCGCTGGCACCTGTAGTCCACCTGTAAAGAAAATATTAAAATAAAACCCCACACGGTCTCAAAAAAAATAGTTTTATTAGACAGGGTCTTCACCTGGGGGCGGCGGCCTTTAAGCTCTTTTACATTGCCGCCGCCTTCTCAGGGCTTCCGCCATCTTCGCCTGGCGGGACGGCGGCCGTAAAGCTCTTTTGCGCGGCCACCAGCCCACCAGAGCTACCGCCGTCTTCGCCTGGTTGCCCTGCGCCCACTAGGGCTTCCGCCGTCTTCTCCTGGCAGGTTGGCGGCCGTATAGCTCTTTTGCGCGGCCGCCAACCCACCAGGGCTTCCGCCGTCTTCGCCTGGCAGGTCGGCGGCCGTATAGCTTTTTTGCGCGGCCGCCAACCCACCAGGGCTTCCGCCGTCTTCGCCTGGTGGGACGGCGGCCGTATAGCTCGTTTGCACGGCCGCCAACCCACCAGGGCTTCCGCCGTCTGCGCCTGGTGGGTCGGCGGCCGTATAGCTCTTTTGCGCGGCCGCCAACCCACCAGGGCTTCCGCCGTCTTCGCCTGGTGGGTCGGCGGCCGTATAGCTCTTTTGCGTGGCCGCCAACCCACCAGGGCTTCTGTCGTCTTCGCCTGGGTGGCAGCAGCCTGTAAGCTCTTTTCATGGCTGCTGCCCTCCCCAGGGCTTCTGATGTCTTCTATTCACCTAGTGGGCGGCAGCCATTAAGCTCTTTTGCATGGCCACCGCCCACTAGGACTTCACTTCTCTTCTATCTTCTGGAGCTCTTCCCTGCTCCTTCCCGGCCGACGAACTGTCGCAGCTCGTGCTGGCTTCTATAATCCAGCCCCGGGGGGCGGGGCGCTGACGCGGCGATCCGTGATTGGCTCGCGGCGGCCATCTTTGATTTTAAAAATGGCTCTGCAGCGCAGTGCCATTTTTGAAATTGGAAATACCTTCACTGTGGTTCCTTAATGGCTGATGGACTGGATCCGTGATCCAGACCTGCAGCCAATGTCCACTGAGTCCGGCCGCCGATACCCGCTGCCCGCCGCCTCCGCCGCTAAATACCCGCCGCCTCTGCTGCATAAGTCCCACTGCCCGCCGCCGCATAAGTCCCGCTGCCCGCCGCCGCTAAAGACCCGCCGCTAAATAC
This sequence comes from Pseudophryne corroboree, assembly GCF_028390025.1. Classification (NCBI taxonomy): domain Eukaryota; kingdom Metazoa; phylum Chordata; class Amphibia; order Anura; family Myobatrachidae; genus Pseudophryne; species Pseudophryne corroboree. The sequence continues at coordinate 534,017,030 of NC_086446.1, read as the reverse complement.
CCGCCGCCTCTGCTGCATAAGTCCCGCTACAGCTGCCCACTACCACCCACCGCCCCTGATGCTGGGTTCCACACCGGAAAGTGCCTGCTCATCAAATGTGATGAGCAGGTACATATAGTGAATTTTATTAATTAAAATAAAATAAAAAAAACCTCATGTTTGGAACTGGGGTGGGGAAGGGGGAGGAAGGACATTGATATAATATTGTTCTTCAGGGCTTCCATAACTTAGTAGCGCTGCAGTTGTGGCGCTATTAAGCTACTGAAAGACCTGAACAACAATACACTGGTAGTGAGTGTGACACTGTCAGTGTGTGAGTGTGTAACTAAACACTTACATGCACTGACACTGGCTGGCCTGGCACTAGCTCTCTCCCTTCCTGTACAGCAGCAGCACTGACAGCTGAATGCAGGTCACTGTCAGTGAGTGCTGAATCTGCCGCCCACTGCCCAATCACATTGTCAGCAGTGACAGGGGCGTGCTTTCATATGGGCTGAAAGCACGTCCCTGCTGCTCTGAGGCACTTGTATGCGTGTCGCTTACAGTAGGTTTTTTAATGGGCTTTTACAGCCCTCTGCATGGCCCCGCCCCCTGCTTCCTGCCGTTTACCATGGGCAGCGTGAGGCACCACTCTCTGTGCCGCAGAAATTACTTTTTAAATACTGGAAATTATTAGATTAATATAAGAAGATACTTATGACACAGAATGTGTCATAAGTATCTTCTTTCCTTAATGACAGGGGAGGCACTGCCTCCCCTGACTGCACGTCCCTGATAAAATGTTGTGTAAATAAGATGTGTTAATGCCGCATTGGCATAATGAGAACAGTGACTTTAACTCGACACCAAGGACCCTTCCACTGACAAATGTCTACAAATGAAACTGAAATGAAAGCAACGTCTGTGAGCATCTTCCTTACTATTCTGTAGAATGGAGATGTTAGGAATTCCTCAGTACTGTGTCATATTGGTTCAAATGCATTCCAAATAATTGTCCATATAAACATAGGAAAAAGAAAATGTTTTTAATGAATTTTGTTTTTCTTTTATACAGAAATCTCCTATGTTGTTGACACCAAGGAACAACAGCTTATGCTTGCGTTCTTGTCCCCTGTGATTTACCTCTCTGCTTTAAAGGAGCTGTGCAATTCATCATCTTAACATGAGCGATCAATGCAGAAAGAGCCCTGTCACTTGTTCCCTTGTAGGGATGTAAAAAGCCACTGGGCAGCTCGACATTGCTCTTTGTCTGTGTGTTTTTCCCCCCTCCTCCCTACGGCTTTGCGATCTCTTGCAAATTTCAGTCATTTGTTCAATTAACTTCCTTAATCTCTTTGCTGCCGCAGGTGACTGTGTACCTTTTGACCTCTGCAGCATTATAAGGGTTAATTTCAATGTCTACCTAATTAAAGGGGGAAGTTACTGCTCTGAAAAAATGATCTGTCATGTGGTGAAGCTTGAGACAGATTGCAGGAACAGTTGGAGACTGACAGAAGTTGTGTGGGGGTGTTTGGAATACTGTCCTGATAGCCACTAATGACTAATCAGTTGTCTTGGAGGACAATTTAAAGCAATCACAGCTTCCTACCATTAACCTGTGTCTTCCATGTCAAACCAAAAACTTCAGAGCCTGCATGTATTTTATGCTCTGATCATCCGTATCAATGCTTTTTTATTTTCCCAACTTTTAATAGCACAATCAGGAGCACAGAGCTGGATTAAGACATTGGGTTGGCTTAGGGCACTAAAGGCTTAATTTTAATATTATACATGTATACGTATAAACTAAATGGACAAAGGGAATACATACACTTTATCGGCGGGTGGGATGCCAGCTGTCCATATACCGACAGCAACAGCCCGCCCGCCAGAATGTCGGCAGTAGGATGAGCGCAAAGAGTGGACACCCACGAGTGGGAATAGTCCTGTTTTGCCGGGATTCCGGCGCCAGCAAATTGAACGGATCCCGGACAATGTAGAGTATGTGTATACTGCTTCTAATTAGTTTGCATGTCCTTTTCAGCCACATTAATTGCTTACATGTGTAATAAATCAAGCATACAACCATGCCGTTTCATTGTCAAACTTTATCAGTGGAATGGGTCAGAACCTTTGTCTCTTCCACACCCCTTCTCCCCGAGTCTCTTTACAGCTTGTTGTGCAGACAAGAGTGGAGCCTGGAGGTGAAGTGCAGGAACGCACAAGCACGCAAGCAGTGCGACATGTGTAAATGGATGTGTGCTGCCTCTCTATCTGTACAGGCATTGTGCAGCCCAGATTACAAAGCCA